>NC_069003.1:17036114-17044679 GCF_001194135.2 Octopus bimaculoides
TATATATATATATATATATGTATAAGGTGTTAGGTGTGATGTAAAGAATTGAATATTGAGAAAAGAAAGTTGTCACAATTTTGGAAAAAAATCCTTTTATTTCTTCTTTATTATAAGCGCTTTCGTTCCTCTCTAGAACTTATCAAATGCAATTTTGTGAATGTACAAACAGCTTGTTCATTTATATAAAACAGATGTTTTTGGGGGGTTTTGTTTAGAAGAGAACATTGTTTTTGTTTTTTTGTATCAGGTTCCATGACAATGGAGATGGATAGATAGAAATATAGGTAGGTAGATAGGCTGATAAATAGATAGATAGACTGATAGATAGATAGATAGGTAGATAGATACATAGATACATAGACAGATACATAGATAGATACATAGATAGATACATAGATAGATAGACAGATAGATACATAGATAGATGTCACCATTCAGTTACAGACACCTGAAAACATCACAAAAATATCTAAAAAAAAAAACAATCATTTACAAGACACTCAACGCGAAAGCAAAAGTACACGAAACAGCCACTCATGAAAATGTGGGAAAATGTTTAAGGCCAATATGGGCCTGTAAAGATTACATAATGAGGGGAAACAGGTTTGCGACGATCGAAGGAAGATTCGACAGTGAAGAGCGAGCCAAGGACCTCTCCACAAGGTCCTTTCAACATGAAAATCTCCTCATGATCCCTACATACCTTGGTCGTAGGGTCACAAAAATAAAAATAAAAAAATGGCTTGTGTCCGCCATTTGCTATGACATCGAGGATGAAATCCATATATTGGAAATCGCTGTTCTGGACCAGCAAAACTGGATTGCCAGGGAGTAGAAATACTTGCTCAAATCGATCCAGCGAATTTTGAAAAAATTCCTCACCGAATCCAATTGACAGAGGATTCAAGCTTGCATGTAGCCGTCGAAGGCATAAAGCCAAGTTGCTACATCTGTGGTAGCAAAACACATTTAAAAACTAATTGCCCACTAGCACAGAAACAACAGCAACAACAAGACCACGAAAAACAACAACAACTACAAGGAAACCAAAAACCGAGCAAAACACCAGCACTACTACCCACACCGCCATATGCACAACTAATTAAGCAGCTTTACAAACAAATGAAGGAACATCAGCAACACTACCAGCGTCACCAAGAACAGAACCAACACCATCATCGCCACCACCACCAACAACTCCACAGGAAAAAGAGGAAACCAAAAAGACTCATACCCCAGCCCCCAAAAACCCAAGCACCACATCTCAACTGTCACCAAACAGCAGCACCACCACCAACAACAAAATCAACACACTCAGAAATAGACCCCAATACCTTTCCCCTCCCACTCTCTGATTCCTCTGACATGTCGTCAGATGAAGACAACACAGAGGATTGGCAAGTAGCTACAGGGAGAAAGAGAAAAAAGGGTTTAAAATGATACCAAAACAAAGAATAACCCACGTACATCACCACAACACATTAAAATCATACACATAACACAGAACACACACAGCACACTAAAATCTCTCTACCCGGATGCAGTAGGGAGATTCCAAAAATACCTCTCTAAAAAACTATACAAAAACCTTCTGGAAGAAGACTGTGAGGTGAAGGACAAACAACTTTTAGACAGTAAGTAGCTCTCTCTCTTTCTCTCTTGTCTCCCTTCCGTGTGTAAAACACAACCTTCAGTAGGAACATGCTCAAATTAGGCAGTATAAATGTACGTGGCTTGGGGTCGCCTTGGAAACAAGGCTACCTGTTAAACGACATCAAGTCACAAAATCTGCATATCATAACCATCAGCGAGAGCAGACTCCACAGAGAATGGGTGGAGGAGGCACCGCGGTGCTTCATCGGAAGAGTCTGGACCTCAAAGTAAAAGCAATTTTCCTAGACCTGGAGGGTAGGCTGGTCGTCTGGATGTCGATAGCAGCAATGGGTGTGCTTTTCGACTGATAACAGTTTATGCACCATCCTTAACAGGCCGGCCAGATTTCTTTCGACATCTAGAGGTTTTCCTGGGAATGTCTCGATCTTTACTTTTAGTGGGGGATAGGAACGCTACCCTGGATATGCATCAAGACTATGTGGGAACATATCGTAATAGGAGAGGATGAAAATTCTTCAAAAACCTGCTTAGACGTTTCCGTCAGACCGGATCACCCGAATGTGCCAATGTGGACATTGGAGCAACTGCATTGGGTCGTCCAGATCGTACTTACATAGAGTATTCTGTAGGACAGTGGATAAGGATAGTGTAGGTTGTCCAAAATTCCACATAGTCAGCTACACAGAGCTGACTTATACACTTGACTTAGATAAGACACATAGGCAGGGTCCCAGTTACTGGAAGCTGAATGCGTCGTTCACGGCATGCCAAGCTTACAGGGACCGGATTAGCACATTAGTTAACAGAGCATTGACGGGTGCCATCATCAACAACAGATGGTGGTATCCCTAAAGAAAGCAATTAAAGCAGAATCGGTTAGGTACAGTGAGGCCCTAGCATTAGACCGAAATAGAATAGAGGAAGACCTAGTTAAGAAATTAGAAGAAGCACTTAGAACTGGCATTGTGTCCAACGTACTGGTGGCGAGGTTGGCCCTCGACCAACACTTCAATGCCAAACATGAAGGATGCATTGTCAGAGCTAGGATGCATGCTCTGAAGAACAAAGGAGGCCCGAGTGGCAGAGGTGCTACAAGGCAACAGAGCCACCATTAGGTCCCTGACAGATGAACAGGAACGTGAAGTACTCGAGCCTGAAAGGATGTGTGAGGCCTTTCAACAAAACTTTGCCTGACTGTTCAGGACAACTGGTGGGTCAGAATGCAGGGGAAACTTTAATGCCTACCTGCATGGCCTGCCACGACTCTCAGCAAGAGAGGCGGAGTTTTGTGAAAGACCCATCACAGTCGCGGATGTACGGGATGCGATGGCAGCTGCGCGGGAGACAAGTAACCAGGCTTGGATGGTCTCCCCAACGAACCTTATTGCCATATGCCAGACTTGTTTGGAGGTGTCTTGGCAACTGGCAGCAAAACGGGAGTATCCCCGTCTTTGTAAATCGAGGAGCGGTGGCACTGCTAAAGAAAGATCCAAACATGGGGAACGTCATAGAAAACTTCAGGCCCAACACTCTGCTCAACGCAGATTTGAAAATTTTGGCCAAGGTGTTAGCCGAGAGGTTGGTGCTTGTCATCAAGAAACTAGTCGACAAGGCACAAATGTGCGCCGTGCCGGGTAGGAGTATCCACGACAACCTCCATCTGATGCGCTACATCATTGACAGGGTAGTTAAGGAACCTGGCATGGGTGGGACGCTGATCAATTTGGATCAATCAAAAGCTTTCGATAGGGCAGACCATCACTACTTGGAGGCTGTCTGTAGAGCGGCTGGTTTCGGCCCCGTCTTCCACGGTTGGATCGCTGCCTTATACAGCAGCATCCACTCGGTAGTTCACATTAATGGTCATCTACCCAGAGCATTTAACATCATGCATTCGGTTCATCAAGGATGACCGCTCTCGTCGCTTCTGTATGTATTGACTCTTGAGCCACTACTGCGGAAGCTGGCGACCCTGAGGGGCATCCTACGAGAGCTGGGATGTGAGAGGAGCGTGTCTGCATATGCAGATGACGTCACCATCATAGTGTCGATCCACAAGCACAACGACCTCGGCGAGACACTAAAAGAATACGAAGCGGTAATGGGAGCAAAAATTAACCGGGAAAAGTCAGAGGACTTGCGGCTCAGCACCTGGAGAAGCAAGCTCATGCCGTCCAAAAGTGTCTCCATCGTGGGATGTTGGACCGACAGACCGCTTTAATTGCTCAGAGTCTGGTTCGGTCTAGACCTCCAAATGGAGAAGAACTGGGGCGAAATAACGACTAGGGTGGCCACTCTCAACCAGCAATGGGCCAAGAGGAAGCTATCCCTAAAAAGTCAGGCGGAGGTGGTGAACGCGTACATCGCATCCTTTATCAATTACCATCTGACCCTCGTGCCTTGTTCCGACCCTACCATCACCAAACTGGAACGCATACTCTTCCGCTTCTTGTGGAAGGGAAGCATTTCGATGGTTAGGTGATCCATTTGCTGTCAACACCCACTAAATGGAGGGATAGGCATGCTGTGGTTGATGATGCGCAGACATGCGCTGAGACTGCGACATCTCCGGCGCTTCATAACGATGGTGAACAGGTGTGGTCGCCATTTGTGCGGCGTGCTTTCTTGCAGCTCGCCTCCTTGGCCGAACTGCAGTCGTGGATCAAACAGAGAACGAGGCTAGGCGAATGGCACTGTGAGTGTCGCGTTGCTCTGGAGCAACTCTGCCGTCCAGGACAGAACTTGTGCGACTTCATTACAACAAAGGCGTTCTATAGAGGATTAGTGGAGGGGAGGTGCAACGACGTTCTCGGGCAGAATCTGGGCGTCGATGAGGAACACCTGACCCACCTGTTCAGGACAACTTTCAGGCTGAGACCTATGGACAATCACCAAAGATCCCTGGTCTGGCAGTGCTATTGAGAAGCATTACACGTTTGGGATAAGCTCTACAGGCACAGTTCAAGACACACCGGACTGACTTCCCCGAGATGCGGTCAGAGCAACGAAACCATTCTGAATGCATTCGTGCAGTGTCCAACCATTTCGGACCTGTGAGCTTATGCCGAACGGTTGCTGTCACGTGTGGGACGAGTCCACCTGTCGGCTGAGTCTATCGTGACAATTGCTCCATCACCTTCTCTCAACCAGGAAGGCAAAGTAGTCTTTATCGTACTTGTGGCCATGGTGAAAGAATGTGTGTGGTGGACTCGAGCGAAAGGATTAGAGACAAACACTTACCTCTCTGGCCAATCGCTCGTTAACTTTTTCAAGTACCACTTGAAAAGGAAGCTGAGAATGGAGAGGCAGGTTTTGTCTCGTAAAAGTTTCAAAAAAAGGTGAGTGAATGTAGCAAGGATGGCTACATTAGGGAGAAACTAAATGTAAACTTATAGTTCTGCACAGGTGATGTCATCACCTGCTTTTCCCTGCTTTTCAACAAAAACACATCCTCTTTCCTGCATTTTAACATCAATAATTACTACGCCTCTATATCACCTATCGTCCTTAAAAACGCCCTTACCTTAGCTAAAAACCTAACCAACATAACCTCCTTCGAAATTGATGTAATTCTATCCACCAGGCAGACTCTCATATCCTTTGATAATAAGCGTTGATCCCGAGCTAACCTCAACACTAACAGAAGCAACTTCTCCGATATAACCATGGGCTCATCCGACTCCACTCAGTTCACAGATCTAGTCGGATTGTACCTCCTTCAACGGCTCTGCACACAATTCCCCCATATCAAAGGGGGTTTGCACAGGGACGATGCATTGTTAATTACAACCGGCCTAATGAAATCTGCATTAGAAAAAACTAGAAAACACTTACACAAATTCTTCACCAACCTTAACCTATCTATCTCTTTCATAAACTCCTACAGGTCAACAAATTTTCTAGATGTTACTTTAGATTTAAACTCTTCCCTTTACTTCCCCTGTCATAAACCCAATCAATACCTTAAATACATCAACACAGAATCTAGCCACCATAAATCTACTTTTGAGAGCATAGTCAAAGGCATATCCATCAGAATATTCGATCTATCCCCCAATGAAGAAATCTTCAATAACCACGCCAACTACTGTAACCAAGCTCTAGCTGTTAGTGGTTTCTCCCAGAAAATTAGATTTATACCCAACACTAGACTTAAGGAACACCTCTCGAAACTTAGCTCTGGACAAATGAGCACAAATATTAGAAATCCAATCCTTCCTACTACAATCAATCAATCTTGCCCACCTAGCACCTGCACACACAACACTCGATCTACGAACACTAATACTAACATCAGACCTTCCAACTCTCTAACACTCACTAGGAATTACACCTCCCTTAACTTGCCTAATAAAAGCGGCAGGAGATCTATTCTCTGGTACACACCTCCATTCGCTTTAAACGTTAAGGGCCTCACGCTAAAGCTTTCTTTAGAATAGTAGAGTCCAATTTCCCACGTAACCATAAGTACCATTCTATCTTTAACAGATCCACTTTGAAATTATCCTATTCATCTACACCAAATATAATATCTATAATCACCTCATCTAATAAACGTAAACTTAGCTCCTACTATCTAAATACATACAACCCTACCATAGACCTACACAATGAAAACACTAACACTGATCGCAATAACATATCTAACACCCATGGCCTGACCACTTTAAGCAACTTGAACATACATAATATAAGCACACCTGAAACCGACGCAAACACTAATAGGCACACTGATACTAACAATACCAATTACATTATAACCGCTACAACTAATAATACATATGTTTCAACTACTAATAGGAATAGCAATAATATTAATACTGACTCCAACGGTAATATTACTGAATACTGAATACTGTACTATTATTAACACTCCCACCACTAATGCAACTATTTATAGCCACAATAATAACATCACTAATACCACCTCCTCTACCACTGCTAATACCAACACTACTACTAATGATATTACTACTGCCCCTGCTGTTGCCGCAACTATTGCCGCTGATGCTACTTCTACTATTACTAGTAATACTACCAATACTACTACTACTACTACTACAACTACTACTACTACTACTACTACTACTACTACTACTACTACTACTACTAATAATAATAATAATAATAATAATAATAATAATAATAATAATAATAATAATAATAATGGTAATGCTCACATTGATATCAATACTAGAAATGATAGCAATAATAGTAGCAATATCATGATTGATTCACCTAATACCACCCAAGCCACTACCAGCACTACCTCATATCTCTCTCTCTCTCTCTCTCCAATTAACCACCGTAGAACCGATAACTGCTGATTGCCCACTGCAAGCCCAATGCAGAAGATTCAAAGTTGCATACCGATGCACTGTTCACAACATGGTAAATAACTCTTGTAGCTACTACATTGGTTCTAGCACCAGTTTTAAACAAAGGTATTATGCATATTTAAACCTGTTTAAATATAAGGAGAATAGCAATTCCACATCAGTAGCCAGCCATATACACCATCTAATTAATAGAAAAATACAGTATAAACTTTCCTGGGCTATAATAGACTTGGGTACTCCCTATCAGGGCCAACACTCTAGTTGTGGACTTTGCTTAAAAGAGGCTCTCAAAATTCTAACCCAGAACTCACCACAATTGTTTAATAAATACAATGAGGCTTTCACTATGTGTAAGAACAAATTCTTCCACACTTTGAAATTCTTTCATAAATCTAAATGTAAGCTCACTCCCCACGAATAGCAACCACATACAAACCCCTATGATCATTAATGCATGCCCCTTCTATATCTCTATAACTCTTATTTCTACCTTATGGCTTACCTCATATCTATCTACCGTACCTCATCACACTATGAGATAGATATTAATTCTTTAATTTATCTTTAATGTATTTTAAACATTAACCCAATAAATCCCCTACTATAAACCCCTAACTCTAACTCCCACTCATAAATAATTTAACATTCAACTAGCTCTTCCTTTCTCGACTACCTACTTACCCATAACCCCATTGCTAAAAATAACTCTACAGCCACTGACCTTAGCCAGAACAGACACAAGCAGTTACTACCAAATTTCCTCCCCAACAACTTTAGACTTTGAAACTACCAGGCATCTACTACTCTCTTTAAATTCCTTTCATTTTGCTCTATTTTTTTTTTTAACCTTATCGTCCTCTACCTCCTCATCCTCTCTCTTATCATCTAAGCTACACCATACACAATTCTTAGACACCATACGCCTATGCACCTTACTTTATCCTATAGCCAATCCTTAAAATTCCCCCCTCCCTCACTTTATCTACCTCTCTTTCTATTTCTTTTCTTTCCTTTACTTTTACCAATTAATAGCCACCTCCGCTACCATTATGTTATTGAACGTTGATACGTTTGCATCTTTTTCTTAGGATGTCTGCTAGATCAGGACTTTAACCCACATGGATATACGCAGGATTGCACCTAAAGACTTACGCTTGTGGATTTATGCAGGATTGCACCTAAGGACTCATGCTCTGGTTTCTGTAACTTCAGAAAGTTGAACTATGAACTTTTATACTTCTTTTTCCTTCTCTCTTTCCATTTCCTTATTCTTTTACACCCTTCCTCTATGTTGTCATCTTATTAATATATACCATTCTCATTTTCCATATTATTTCCCCTTTTTGTCTCTGATGATGGAATATCCCATACTCGGGGAAATCCCAGAAACAGCTTTAATATTTTGAATTTCTTATGACTTGAGATATTTGCCTTGCCTTAATGTTTGATGTCCTGTTTAACTATCATATATCCGTTGCATCAGAAATCTGCAATAGCTTCATAACTACCATCTCAGCTATAACCTTGGTGCCCCAGTAATCCGTTACAGCACTTACCTAGCATACCTAATCATTTGGATCACCTGTGAACTAAACCCCCATACCTTGTA
>NC_069003.1:17044871-17046174 GCF_001194135.2 Octopus bimaculoides
GAATGGAAAAACAGGGCTCCTTTTATAAAACGCGTCACACGGTCGAACACAAAAATATATCAAATGATATAAATAAGTTATACTTCAATAACATAGAGATTTCGTAAATGCCAGTAAGATACAAGATAGAACACAACCGATAGAGATGAATAACAGTAATATTTATTGTAGCATTAAAATGTATGTCTGTGTGTGAGTGTGAATGCGACATAATAAAACATAATAAAAGACAGGCCGTCGTGTAAAGAAAAGAGTGTGTGTAAGTGATACATGCATGTGTATGCGTGAGATACAGCGGATAGAAAAGAGTCAGTAACACGTATAAGAATTTGCCAGTTTTTAGAGTACACAATAGTAAGAGTCTGTATGTAAGAAGTTGAGGCGTGTGGGGCAGGGCGATCACTCGTGATGTTAGGGCTTCCATGCCGGGCCGGGTTCTTGAATACAGATGTTCTTCGCAGGCTAGGTTCTTGTCTATTATTTATCGTGGTAAAGATGAATCACACAAACAGAATCGAAGAGAAGTGCCGCGGTCAGCTGTTGTTAGCTTGTGTACGTAGAAGTCATGTGTTATTATGTTGGTTGGTTTTTAGTGTGTTTTTGTCAAGTTCCTTCATATAGTGTTAATTCAAAAAAACCCATTATGAGGTTCGCAAGGACTGGTGCAGCTTTAGTACCCATCGCGATACCACATTTTTGGCGAAAGTATGTGTCTGCAAACAGGAAGTAATTGTTGGTCAGAATGAACTTAAATGATTCTATGATGAAAGTTGTGTTGATGCGATTAGGAAATGTTTCTGGGTGTTTGTGCAGCCAGAATTTAATTGCCTCAATAGCATATTCATAAGGGATATTTGTATAAAGGTTGACCACGTCAAAAGAAACCAAGAGTGACACCTCGTTTGTTGTTTTCGGGAGGTGATTGAGCACCTTAATTTTTTTGAATTAACACTATATGAAACCTCACGCCAGAAATTTGGACACCTTTTCCACATCTTTTTAATGGATAACTGGAAAAGATATTTGGATGATTGTTTCATCATATGGAAGGAACCCTATGAAAAACTTCTAGAATTCAAATCCATACTTAATAACATACATCCCAGCATTCAATTCACTATGGAATTCAGCAAACATCATCTCCCTTTTCTTGATCTCTTAATTATAAAAACACCTAATAACCAAATCACAACCGACATCTACCACAAACCTACAGACTCACAACAATACCTCCTTTTTAGCTCATGCCACCCAAAACACACCAAGATAAATATCCCCTTTAATTTAGCTAAAAGAATTTGCA
>NC_069003.1:17048318-17058868 GCF_001194135.2 Octopus bimaculoides
ATAAATAAATAAATATATATATGTAGTTTACTGCACATATAGACATGCATACACATTGATATGTCTGTCTTTTTTCTCTTTCGTCTCTCTCACTATATTATTTCACTGTTATTTTTTCCCTTTTACAACTTGTTTGTAAATATCCGATTTTTTCCTTTTACCCCATCTGTATTCTGCCTTGTATCTTATTTTATTTTATTAAACCTTTTTTGATGTCCTTCGAAAAATTCCTCACACTGATGAGAATGACAATGCATAAATTTAATTATAATTACTATGATTATAATTTTTTTTCTTACATATTTGTATTGTCTTTTGAAACATGCGTATGTATTGAATCCAATTTCGTATTAAATTTAATTCTGATTCAGCATCTTTTTCTCCTCCATTTTTTATACTTGTTTATGGTATATTTATACCTATAACGATATTTTTCAACTATTATTTTCATATTCTTATTACTTGCTCTGGCTGTTTTTTTATGAAACTGATGAATCTTTATTAGAAATCATTTTTTCTCTCTCTTTGGATCTCTCAAAATGTTTGAATTGTTCTTTTTGAACTTATTTTTTCCCATATATATATATATATATATAGAATAAAATATTTTGAATGACACAACAATGCACTATAATACAAACAATGGACTATAATAACTGTTGTAATTTAATCATCCATAATCCGATATAATATTTCGGAATAAAATTCCTTCTTCAGATATCCCTAGGAATTGATAGAATCGCTGCTATAATCGGTTTTCCAATGTCTTTTCTTTGTTTTTTCAGAAGCATCTCAGGAGATATATCCGTAGGCTGTGGTTTACATCGTGTTTTCATTATACTGACCAATTAGGTTATACGATTGACTTTGACCTCACCCTGCTACGCATAGGGATATTGGGATTAGTTTTTGGCCAATAAGTAACAAATATTAACATTGCACTAAGGTTTTACCCAGTTTTTATTTCATTAACATACTTATGTATTAATTTTTCCCTAACAGGTTCAATTTAAGTTATTTCTGCCAACTCCGTTTATAATGCTATATTTATTAAATAGCGTTTTGCCTCTAACCTCTGACCCCTGTAGCATGGCCCATACCATTAAACACACCACATAGCATACTACCTTCACTATTTCCCTCAGTATAATGGAAACACGATGTAAACCACAGCCTACAGATATATCTCCTGGGAGTAACTTTATTTACTTACCACAGGAGGGAATACCATGGACTATAATTACACCTTAAAATGAAGTTCTTACTTTTCCTTACCATGTCTATTACATTATATATATTTTTTTTTTATCTATTTTACTCTATCTTATCATATTTTACCCTACTCTATTATTCTAACTGAATTTCCCACGTGTCAGTTTCCTAACATTTGTACTCTCTGATGAAGCCTTGAGGCTCAACTATTATCCAATCTCTGTCCAATGTTTGTTCCCTGTGTATCACTGTCGTGATGAGGATGACCTGGAAGATTCTTAGGCCTCATGGTAGAAACGGGCCTAAGGGATTTGCATCTGTACACTCATCTATTATTATTCATTCATCTCTCTCTATATGTATCTGTCTACATATTTATTGGCTGATGTCTTTCGTTTACTTGTACCACTTAAACTCATGTTTGTTATCATTTAATAAATAGATATAATAGAATGTTTACTGGCTGATGTTTGTTGATTTTATATCCTCTCCATTTTCTTATTTGCCTTATATATATATGTGTGTGTGTGTGTGTGTGTGTGTGTGTGTATTACGGAGATGTACTTGCATAGCAAGTGACCTGATCTGAGATCGTGTGCTGGAACGAAAACAATTGCAGCGTGGAAGGTGTTTATAAGCCATTTAAAATAGCACACAAAAGCTGTCAGATTCACTTCAACATTTAAATTTAATTTGTCAAAGATAAAATTGTGCTGCATCAGTGATGCAGCACAATACTGTCAGTGAACAGGTCGCGGTCTCAAAGCGACGAAAATATTTTGACAAATTAAATTTAAATGTTGAAGTGAATCTGACGGCTTTTGTGTGTTATTTTAAATGGTTTATAAACACCTTCCACGCTGCAATTGTATATATATATATATATACATATCATCATCATCATCATCATCATCCTCGATTAACGTCCGCTTTCCATGCTAGCATGGGTTGGACGATTTGACTGAGGACTGGTGAACCAGATGGATGCACCAGGCTCCAATCTGATTTGGTAGAGTTTCTACAGCTGGATGCCCTTCCTAACGCCAATATATATATAATTCGTGTATGGTAACATTAGGGGTATGCAGATAAATCTCTTATTTTGTTATGCTGTTTCCTATTTCGTTATCTAATGATACTGACCAATGAGTCAGTTTTTGGGGGTTGTATCATGGTTATTCCAATATGGATGTAGGATAAATATAATAATAACAATAATTCTAGGATGGAATTCATAAATATTTAATACATCGCTATGCATGTTTCTGCAAATCCCAATCTAGCTAGATTGGTCTTCATGCTGACAAGAAAGGATAAACATTCCTCTGAGATTCATCCAATAGTGCAGTATCGCCTGATGAAATGAATCAATGATGATGATCAATGAGATGCCCATGAATAATAGGGACTATACTGTACTAATCCCAAGGATACCGACTCTGATGTAAAAATCATGGGATTCATGGAAATGTGCATAAGGATGTATTAGATATTTATGAATTCCATCCTAGAATTATTGTTATTATTATTATATATAATGTACACACACATACTTGGTTAATGAGAGACAGAAGATGGAAGATACGAGAGTTTTTATAAATCACTACAATTGTTTCGGCCTATCTAGCATCAACTCCTTCCGGATCTTCCATCTTCCATCTCTCATTAAGCAAATACATAATAAACCCTGTGAAAGTGACCGTGATTTACCAGTAACGTATAAACCATTTGTTTATTTGTTTTATTATCACACACACACACACACACACACACATATATATATATATATATATATATATATATATATATGACGGGTTTCATTTCCAGCTACCAAATCCACTGACTAGGCTTCGGTCAACCCAAAGCTTTAAAGGCTTTAGTGGTAAAAGGCACTTGTCCAAGGCGCTACACAGTGGGACTGAAGCTGGAACCATGTAGTTGGGAGGTTTCAGTCATAGGACCGCAGCCATGATGGAGCACCACTTTAATTTATTTTCTATCAGCTTTGTTGTCACTTCATGGCTGGAAGTTGGTCTGTGATCGAGTTAATAGCAGCTAATCTCCTCTGAGTGCAGCCTTCAATGGCTGACTGGTCCAGTTTTATTGTTAGGAGTTTATCCAATGGTATTTTGTTTAATGTTTCAGTAGAGGTTCCTTTTATATTGTTGATTACTTTAGGCAGGCAATTGAACAGTTGAGGAACTCTGAATATCAGACTTGTACAATAAAGTGTTTTTGCTTGAGATTTTGAAAGTGGTATATTTGGAAGCTGACAGTATCTAATAGTTTCTGCATTAACATTCTCTCTAATGTTGCAGTTTGAAATAGGATTTTCCATACATATGTAAAAATTAATATTTCCTTCTCCAAGCCTAGATTCGAAAGTGAATCTAAGAATTCTCGGTCGTCCAAACCACCACGATCAACAGGCACGAAAACAGGCTTTCTTTGTCCTGTCAAAAGGTGATTGATCATCTCCCTTTGACCTATGACCTCAGCCATGTTAGGCGAAGTTCAAATGGACAGGAGCTGACCTATCTAGGTACAAACTCTGCTGCAGTATGTCTGTCCTTCTAGCTGCCACGATTATTATAAATACGGTGGTCAACAGAGGAACAGATAAGAAGAAAGGCCTAGCAGGCAAATGCGAAAGGTTCACAACACGACAGTTTTTCACAGAGACCCAGAGCAATGTTCAAAGTTCCACGGTAGACTACTGTCTCAGATGAACTACGCACACACACACAAATATTCATTTCTGACATATCACTTCCACAGATGTATCCTATTTCTATTTCTAGCAACTTGTAGCAGTTGTCAACATTTTGCATGTAGTGAAGAATTATGTGTACCAACAACAAATTAAGTCCAGTGAATAAATTATTTTAACTATGAATCGATTCACTCATTTGTTCACTTCAAAGGCTTACACATTCCTTTTGCATCTGTTCATCATGATACACATTTAACCACTACACATATGTGATAGTATAGCTCTCTTTTCAGCATTCAAGATAGTAGAGACACAATGCTTTCAAATATCCCCAGTAGATAAAGCTTTTAACTAACAGTATTTTACAGGTGGACATTCTTTGTAACCCTTCAATTTCTTCTATGAGACCAGATGTGTTAGGAGAACAAAGCTGTGAGCAGTAATCTAACCTGCTCAGAACTCAGGTTTTCCATAGAGTTAGCCTCACTACTGGTTCTCTTGTTATGAAGGTTTGTAGAATCTATCCTTTGAAATGTCTGCATTTAGAGGTCAGTTTGATGATGTGGCTAATGAAAGCTGCATCATTTGACATGATTACTCCTGTATGTCCTGCATGTCATTAGCACTCTGAATCATTCTGGTATCAAATATTGTGAGTTTTGTGTATTCCCTCTGTAAGAAAGAACCTGAAATTTTGATGCGCAAATTTCATATTGTTTTAATCCACCCATTGATGAATGAGGTTTAGCTCATTTAGTGTGACAGTATCTTCTGGCGTTTGGATAACCATTGATATTTTTGCATCATTGGTGTAACTCGTTAGTTTGGATGAGTGCATTTATGATAGGTTGATGATGAATGATAATAGTTCTAGAACCCTTCCCTGAGGCATACCACTTATTACAGGTGACTTTGCAGAAAGAAAACCATTTCCAACAACAGATTGGCACCTACCATGTAGGAAGTAAAAGAGCCATTCTCTGAGTTTTCCTGTGATGCTAAGATCTCTTAACTTATGTCAGATGACTCCATGAACAATCTTGTCAAATGCCTTAACAAAATCAAAGTATATGCAGTTAGTGTCCTTTCCTCTCAAGAGATTATAAAGAATAGTGTTATGGTGTTGTAATAGTTGTGAAGGGCAACTTCGTCCAGTCCCCAAACCATGCTGTATGTCATCTCTGAGGTATACCTTGAGGTATGTAAAAATTCTATTTCAGACAATGTGTTTGATAATTTTAGATGTGTGAGATGTGAGCTACCCTCCTTTGTGTATAGATGTTACTATTGTGTCTTTCAGTAGTTCTGGGAATTTGTCAGTATCTAGTGACTTTTGAAATAACATTTTTAATGGTTTCACGAGGCTGTTTTTGCACGTTTTTAGCAGTTTGGCTGGGAGACCATCTGGTCTAGGTGCTGAGTTTGAATCTAGGTCATTAGTTGTAAGTATATCACCTTCCATCATATCATTAATTTTTAGATGTATTTCTGCAGTTGAGTTCTGGAGATCAAAGGATTAATTTGACTCATATTATTTTGTTAACTATAGGTTGAGAAAATTCAGTTATACTCTTGACTCAAGAGTGCACATATATATGATCCATTTTGATCCATTAGAGAGCCAATCTGGTTATGTGTCGCTGATTTTTGTTTAGCAAAGTGGAAGAAGAATTTAGTAATAAATTTTATATTTTACACTGCTTCATGAAATAGTTCGATGTTCTTTTTTGTTTTTTTCTCAATCTCATCTGCTGAGAGAGTTTGGTTTTTTTAGCTGATTTGTTGATTTGATTCTGTTACACATTATTATTGTCACTAATAAGTCAAGCCCCACATGAGCCCTACCCACAAGCCAATGTATTTTTAGCAAGGGACTTTAATTTTCCTAGCCCCCAGCTGGGCTGAGGGCTATATCCAACCTGAAATTAAACAATGCTCTTCTCGATACCACTAAAGACTTTCTCATGCAACAAATCATTACCCATCCAGCTAGGGGAAATAACATAGTCGACCTCGTCTTAACCACCAATACAGACTTCGTTCACAATGTTCAAATCATTCCCACAGCTATTTCCAACCACAGCATTATACAATTGTCAAAGAGTTTGTGGGTTGATGACAGCAATGGTGTGGTTGTGCACTGGGGTACTAGCAGTAGCTGGTGCAGTGTGAGAGCTAAAAAATTTTTTAAAATTTCTTTTGCCAGATTCATAATCACCGAAAAAGAATCTTCTTGTTTTGGGAGGAGTTGCCTGGAGTTGGTATGAGTGTGCTGTTGGATATGGATATAGTTATATTGTTTGCGGCTGTTGATTTTACTATTGTACCCAGTAGATATCTGGATGACTTCTGGTTTTCAGTGAAAGTCTGGACCAACACTGCCACTGTAAGGAATGTTTCTACTGTGAATTTGGTGGTGATGGTTTGGTATCATGCTTTTACTAGTGCATTGAGTCCCTGGAAGATGAGTGAAGGGACAGTCAAACGTCAGACATAATGGGTTACATGTGTAGAAGTTATTAAGTATGATTTAACATTTAGTGGTGATAGTGGTGATGGTGTTGTAAGATGTGTGGTTTGACATTGGCTGGTATTGTTTGTACGAATTGTGTGTCTTGCCCTAGGTAAATGGGTGAAATTACAGAGACTGCATATATGTAGTCTCTTGCATTGAGAATAATGGCATATTTTGGGGTTTCGTGTGTTCATAATTTTATTTTATTTACATTTGGCAAATTCATCATGGAGCTGTCAGGTATACATTCAGATTGAGGTGGACAGTGGAGGAAGACAGGAGTGATTCTTCACTAAATGGAGTAGTATTAGTGTTTATGGTAGTAGTAGTAGTAGTAGTAGTAGTAGTAGTAGTAGTAGTAGTAGTAGTAGTAGTAGTAGTAGTAGTAGTAGAATAGAATGACAATGGTGATGATGGATCTCTTGTGCTATTTTGAAAAGAATTTGAGTGGCCTGACTGTGGAGAAGAGCTAGGGACTGTGTTGTTTAATAGGTCATCAATCATTCTAGTATTGAAGAGTAACTCCAATGCTGATCTTGATGTTGTTGCTATTGTTTAGGTGTAGTAAGGGCAGTAGCAGTAGAACATGAAGGCAATGATGACATGGGCCAGTAATGGTATTCAGAGGAAATGAGGAAGTAGATAGCTAGACCGTGAAGGGTTCTTGATTGTGGAGTTTAATGGGTTATCAATTGTTCTGGTATTGAAGAGTGACTTTCAATGCTGATGTTGTTGTTATTGTTCAGTTGGGGTAAGGGTAGTAGCAGTAGAACATGATGACAATGATGATGATGGGTCACTTGTGGTATTCCAAGGAAATGAGGAAATGAATAGCTGAACTGTGAAGGGCTCTTATTGTAGAGTTGTGCTAGCATTGAGGAGTGGCTGTGGTTATTGTTGTTATATTGTTGTTATTTATATTGGGGTAGGATAAACTAGGTAGCATCAACTTGTTATAAAAGTAGATAGTAATTTTACCTTGTATTTATTCTTAGTGCAAGTTTTGAGGAGTGCAGTTTGATTTTAACACTTATTTTTCAACACTACAAAGGAGCCTATTCAGCATGTTTTGCTTTATGAGTTCAATAAAAGCAACAAATCAATGAAAAGTGCGAGGAACATTAAAGAAGTATAAGCATAAACCAGTGTCAACAGTGGTTCCAGAAGTTCCAAGCCAGAAACTACAGCCTAGAAGACGAGCCTCGTCCTGGAAGATCTACAGAACTACACAAGGAACTACATGCAAACCTTGGTGGAACAAAATCCCATTATAACTGTTTAGGAACTAGCAGAGAAGCTTCGATTTGCTCCTTCAACCATTCATTGACATCTGCGTGCCATCGGAAAAGTCAGCAAATTGGGTCAATAGGTTTCTCAGAAATTTTCTGAATCTAATCACATGCAGAGAGTGAATGCGTGCTCTTCAAGTACTGAAGACAGTGGATAGGGAAAGAAGAAACATTGGCACCCCAGAGTAAAGGTCTTCACCCATGTAAGGTGTTGCTATCTGTTTGGTAGAATATGAAAGGTTTGGTCCACTTTGAACTTTTAAACCCAAACCAAATGATAACAAAGTAGATATGCCCCACCCACCTTATTTGCTAGACGTCATCCCATCTAATTATCATTTATTCTACTGTCTTCAAAATCATTTGGATGGAAAAAATATGAATTATGTAGACAAGGTCAGAACAGTACTGGAGGAGTATTTTTCATCATGGACAAGTGGAATTTGGAAGAGGGGCCTCGCAAGTCTACCAGATAGATGGAAAAGAATTGTAGAAAAATAAAAGAAGTATAAAAAAACGCATTATTTATGGGATAACACAATACACACACACACACATATAATTTTAATTTTAGTGTTGAGGATGCTTTAGTTCAGTAATATATCTTTCTAGGGATTTTGGAGGGTTTTCCTTTTATTTATTTTTGTCCTTTGTTCTTATTTTGTGAAGAAACATAACTTCAAGCAATTTTTACAGATCAGTTTTTAAACACTATTTTCTAAGCCTGGGAGAGGTAAGCAGGGGTGCAATATTGAATTTTGCACCTCACAAAATTTTAGGTGGTGCAAGTGTACCTCCTGCACCTCTGAGGGTTTTCTGAATGATAGATTAGAAAAGGAATCAGCTTAAAACCCACAGCATTACCACCAAGCAACAAAGTTAACCTATCCTCAAAAGCTTTGAATCCTGGCATCCTTTTTTTTCTTCTTGGTGTATGTACATGCAAGTAGGCATTCGTTTCCATAGCAAGCCAGTTTTGTCTACATTCTGGTAGATAAAACTTTCTTCTTCAATTAATTCGTCAAAACTATCAATGAATTTTTAGGCTCCATCTTCATCTGCACTTCCTGCTTCTCCTGTCACATATACATTATGCAAAGTAAATCTTTTTTTAAAATACAGAAACCATCCATTACTAGCCTGAAAATTTTGTGTGTAATCATCTCAGGAGCCTGATTTTAAAGTCTGAAACAGATTTCTAGCCTTTGAGAAAGCTCATGGGTGTTTTTTTTCTGTATTAAATCTTCGGTCCACATCAATAACAATTTCTCCATTTCATGGATGGGTTCCTGTCATTGTTTGGTTAAAATTGTAGACTTCATAGGTGCAGAACCTTTCACAGCTTCATAAATTCTTTCTTTTTCCTTAAGTATCTTTGATACCATGGAATCCAATAACTTCATGTTAGGTGCTTTTGTATTCTTTCCGCCTTCATACAGCCAAATAATCTTCATTTTACAGTCTAAATCAATAACCTTCCTTGACTTCTTAGCTGGCGCATCTGTAGATGAAAGCATTTTCCTTTTTCCAGTCATTTTAGGGGTATTTCAGATACAATTGTAACAAATCCACATACAACTGATGCTTGAAAGCAACTGAGTGAGAGACAGTGTCAGGCAATGGATGTCTGCATTGCCAGATGCTGCCATAGTTATTGTATGCACAGCTGCCCAATGTCTGAAAATAGTTTATTTATTTATTTATTTTTTGTGGTCATAAGTTGAGGAAAAGGCATATATGTATATATATATATATATATATCATCATCATCATCATCACTTAACGTCCACTTTCCATGCTAGCATGGGTTGGACGATTTGACTGGGGACTGGTGAACCAGATGATACTCCAATCTGATCTGGCAGAGTTTCTACAGCTGGATGCCCTTCCTAATGCCAACCACTCCGAGAGTGTAGTGGGTGCTTTTTACATGCCACCAGCACGAGGGCCAGTTTGGCGGTACTGGCAACGGCCACGCTCAAATGGTGTTTTTTACGTGCCACTTGCACAGGAGTCATTCCAATGTTTTGTTCACATGCCACCAGCACAAGTACCAGTAAGGCGAAGCTGGAAAACATCACGCTCAAATGGTGCTTTTTTCGTACCACTGGCACATGAGTGAGACCACTGCTCTGGCAGTGATCCCGCTCGGATGGTGCTGTTAGTGCTCCACTGGCACAGGTGCCAGTCATCAAATTCGGTTCAGTTTTGATCTCACTTGCCCCAATAGGTCTTTGCAAGCTGAGTTTAGTGTACAATGAGGGAAGGTTGGCATGGGTGCCAGTCATCAAATTTGGTTCAATTTCGATTTCGATTTCACTTGCCTCAACAGGTCTTCACAAGCAGGGTTTTGTGTCCAAAGAAGGAAAGGTACGCATAAGGAGGCTGGCTACAACCTTGGTAAAGGCCAAAGGTTATGGTCTCACTTGTCTTGCCAGGTCTTCTTATGCACAACATATTTCCAAAGGTCTCGGTCACTAGTCATTGCCTCGGTGAGGCCTAATGTTCGAAGGTCATGCTTCACCACCTCATCCCAGGTCTTCCTGGGTCTACCTCTTCCACAGGTACCCTCAACAGTTATGCTATGGCACTTTTTCACACAGCTATCCTCATCCATTCTCACCACATGACCATACCAACGCAATCGTCTCTCTTGCACACCACAACTGATGCTTCTTCGGTTCAACTTTTCTCTCAAGGTACTTACACTCTGTTGGGTATGCACACTGACATTACACATCCATCGGAGCATACTGGCTTCATTCCTTTCGAGCTTACGCATGTCTTCAGCAGTCACGGCCCATGTTTCACTGCCATGTAG
>NC_069003.1:17059140-17071442 GCF_001194135.2 Octopus bimaculoides
GGAATGTGGCAGAAGTTGTTTTCTGCACATTTTCAGTGTTTATTGCTCCTGAACATCTGCCACACATAAAAACTATCTTGCTAGTTAGCCTTCCTTTGATATTGCTGCACTTCTTATGTGTCCATAGCTTACACTGGGTACATCTTATAGAGTTTCTACCTACACCTTTTCTACAGACCGAGCAGGGCCATCTACCTGAAGGGGTTTGTGGTTTGTCTACCTTTCTACTTAGGACTTTGGTTTTAGCTAGGTTGACTCTAAGGCCTTTCGATTCTAATCCTTGCTTCCACACCTGAAACTTCACCTCTAGTTCTGATAGTGAGTCATCAATTAGAGCAAGGCCATCAGCATAGAGGAGCTCCCAGGGGCATCCTGTCTTGAATTCCTCTGTTATTGCCTGGAGGACTATGATAAATTGGAGGGGGCTGAGGACGGAACCTTGGTGGACCCCTATCTCTATCTGGAATTCTTCACTGTACTTGTTGCCAATCCTCACCTTACTGATAGCGTCCCTGTACATGGCTCACACAGGTCTCACTAACTATTCATCTATCCCTAGTTTCCTCATTGACCACCAGATATGGGATCAGGGGACCCTGTCAAAGGCTTTCTCCATGTCAACAAAAGCCAGGTACAGAGGTTTATCTTTGGATAGGTATTTCTCCTGCAGCTGTCTTACCAGAAATATAGCATCAGCGGTGCTTTTCCCTGGCATGAATCCAAACTGCATCTCATCTAAACTGATTCTCTCCCCAATTAGTTGGGCTATGACCCTCTCCGTGACCTTCATTACCTGGTCCAACAACTTGATACCTCTGTAATTGTTTGTGTCTATATATATATATGTGTCTCTCTCTATATATATATGTGTCTCTCTCTCTATATGTGTGTGTGTGTGTGTATAAAACTGCTTGTTTGTTTGTCTGTTGTTACCAATGCACTCAAAAACCAGTTAACCAATCATGTTCAAACTTGGCATTGTTGCGTCCTTAGACTCAGATATAGGTTGTCCTCAAATTTGGACCTGTATTGGGGACAGGAGATAGTCCTCTTTCAATGTAGTTTTGGTTTTTGATGAAAAATAAATGGACGTTAATGTAGTGTGTGTGTGTATGACATGCTGTTGATAGTGTGTTAGCAGACGTGTTCACCCCTTTCTCTCATTAATCAACCTGTCCTCTTGTTCTGTAACTACTGTCCTCTTGTTCTGCAAGGGAAGATCAATAATAAATTAATAACTAATTCTAATGAAAAATAATTCATTTTGGCCATGTGACTTTAAATTATGCTGCCCGTTTTTTTTTGTTTTGTTTTTTGCATGGAGTAGTTGCGAGTGAACTCATAGCAGTTAGTTGGTGTCAGGCAGTTGATATAACAGTTGGTATCGGACAGTTGATATGGCAGTCTAAAGGCCATTCATGGCAAGTTTGAACGTGATTCATTAACTGGTTTTCGAGTGCCTTGAAGTAATATTATTTTCATTTAGTGAAAAGTTTTGTATAGAAATGTTACATGTGCTACACCTTGAAGCAATCATATTTTCATTTTGTGAGGTGAAGTTTTGTACAGAAGAATTTTAAATTTGTAAATAATGACATTGGAAACTGCTAACAAAAAACGCTTCCGAAGAATAGACCTTTATTTAGAAGAAAGTCGCATAAAGCTAGGGCAATGCAGATACAAAAGGAGAATGAAAGTGAAGAGCAGCAACAAGAAACACTCCAAAAACAAGGAAAAAGAATAGTGGAATATAGGCAAAATGAATCAACAGAACTAAGATCAAAAAGACTTGCTGATGATAGGATAATGAAAGCAACTATTCATCAACAGGAATCAGCTGTACAAAAATCATCAAGACAGCAAATGGAGAGAAATAGAGCAGCTCAAAATCGGCATTGAAGCTTAGACAACTCAAAGGCTATGTTAACAAAGGGCAAGAACAGAAGATTTATGATTTTAAAATGCTGTTGAGTAGAACTTTATAGCTTTTAGTTACAATCCACATCAAGACTATACCTCAGAACCTTTAGTCCAGATTTCTTCGATGAACAAGCTTTGTCAAAACTGTTGTGCTAAAAAATGGAAAGTTGAATCACCTCGATTGTGCTGTTTAAATGGAAAGATCAAGTTTAAATTATTATCTGAACCACCAGAACCCTTCAGGGAACTACTAATTGTTACATCTACTAATCGAGAGATTTTCTTCGAAATATACAACAATGCATTCCAAATGACATCATTTGACACCATGAAGGTGACCTTTTGCCCATTTTAAAGATCCAATGGCACGTGTACCAAAAAATTGGGCCTCTTTCACCACTTTCAGAAGAAGAACCAAAATATTTACAATTGTATTTCATTGGTGATATGAAAACCCAAGCACAGACGAGATATGAAAGGAATAAAGAAACAAAGTATGAAACAGGATTTCAGGGAAGCATGCTGTTCCTTCATTTCAACCATCGCAAAAATTGACAAACAGGGGAGAAGTACTGCAAAACAAAGACGCACCACATGGCAATATGACTACATTGGAAGATGCTGGTCGGCAGACTGGTGCCTGAGGGTCGTATCATGTGACTTCTTGCAGCAGAAGCCTGAACTAGAACCGGCTTGTCCCACAGAGAACATTTCTGATTACTTTTGGGCACCTCTCTTATATATATTACATATCCAATATAGGTAGAATAAACAAATATGTCCTCCCTCCAGTGAGAAATAGATCTCAATTTAATACACATTATGAAAGAGCTACTTATAGTTTTGTGCTTTACAATACTTTAAGTTGGCAGATTGATAAAACACACCATTTATCTCCAAGTAATCTTTTAAGTTCTGTTCATATGTTAGATGTATTTAAAAACCAGGATGCTGGACTGTAAAAAAATGAGTAAAAATAAGAAGGAAAAACTAAAGGTTGATGCAAAAAGTGGAATGAAAAGAAACAAAGAAAAGTAAGAAAACCAAGATTGTAGGAACCATAATTAATTGAACTTATAATACTTTGAGAGGATAGACTTCATAATTCTTACCAGCTAAAGGAAATAAATATCAGGACTTAGACAATGAGGTCATTGTCAAAGGGTGGCACACAGTCTCATTTCCTATTGAAGTTGGCAGTTGTGGCTTTCCAGCAGGGTTGGCATCTATTTCCTGCAGAAGATTGGTCTAAAACCCAAACAACTGAAGAAAGCCATCAAGGAAATAGGCACAGCTGCTGAAACAAACTCAAAGTGGTTATGGTTGATAAGAGACCACAAGTGGATTTCTACCACAGGTAAAGACTAATTCAGCCCTTACTGCTCCACTCAAGTAAAGTATACAAGCTAAGGGTGAAATGCTTGCGATCCTGAGATACCTGCTGATGATACAGAAGGGTTTCCAGCTTTGCAATGGATTTGGAAGAACTTGCAATATTTCACTTACACACACACACACACACACACACACACACACACACACACACACACACACACACACACACACACACACACACACACACACACACACACACACACACACACACACACACACACACACACACACACACACACATGCATTACAACTTATTCCAAACATTTATACATTTAAATATTTGTTAGAGATAAAATAAATTCAAATAAAATGAATATTGATTGTTAAAAAATCAAACTTTATTTTCAGAAATTGATTCACAATAATTAGTTATAGACACTGATGCACAAAGATAATCATATCGGAATTTGTTTATTTGTATGTTTTGACCTTCCATGCTGCAATTGTTTACTTTTTTTTTTTTTTCATTAAAATAAATATAATAATTAAAGTTGGAATAGCTCAGTGGGTGGGGTATCAGACAAAGCACCTCATAGTTTGTGAGTTAATACCTCTTTGGGGAGGTGTTTCATTGTATTTTTGGGGTGAGGTATTTGATATTATATTCTGCTCACCTCAATTTGTCTGACTGTGATAGATTAGAATCTTATCCTGGGATAGATGTCTCATCTCTGCTTCCCATTGCAAAATGCAAGAACTAATGAGCACAGGTTCTCAAAAATCACCCAACCACTATCAACAGTTATTCAATCACCATGAGTGTAGGTAATCCCAAATGAATGTAATATTGCTATAAGATGCAGCGTGATGTAACCACTGCACCCACAGCAAAAACAAACTATCTAGAAGAGAAGAATAACGAAGAGAGCAACAGAGAGGAGAGGACACCTGCCTACGACACATACACATGCATGCATACACTTACAAAATGACCGGCTTCAGCTGAGAAATTTTCTGTGTCTTGCAAGGCAAACCTTTTAGCCTTCAGGTGTCAGCCTCAATTATTAAAGTTCTCAGTTGTCTCTTAAGACAATTGAAAAAATTCTAGGTCAATTACAACAGATGTCTTGTACAAGTGGCACATCTCAACACTTACAAAGTCCTACCCCCATCTCATATGGTTTGCAGAATGATGGTGGATATTAAATATTTAAAAATAAACATTAGACAACATTTAGAGAGAGAAAGAGAGACAGACAGACAGAGTGAGAGAGAGAGAGATAGAGAGAGAGAGAGAGAGATAAAGATAAAAGAAAAAATGATCATATTATGTATCAGTCAAACAGCTTCCTTCTGGTTACTTCAGCTACATGTGTGTGTGTGTGTATTTATATATATGCATATGTGTGTGTGCATATATCTATGCTTATATATATATATACTCACATGTATATACATACACATACACTTTGTTATACATTTTCATACACTGCCAAACTTTGCATTTACTGTATATAGCTACAAATTGTGTTGTACAAGCAATTTGCTCCATGCATACCAAATGCAGAATCAACTTTATGCACACAATATATGAATAAAATGGACAAAATCAGTAATGTATAAGCTGTCTGAATAAGCTTGTGTGTCCAGGTATGCATGTTAATACCGAACAGTGAAAATGAGTACTCAACACTGCATTGATGAATAAATATTCTTTATTTGTGGTTAAATGAGACAACTAATGATTTCATGTGCAGAAATCTTCACAATTGTTCAAGTGAACCACATGGAAGTGCTGGTGCTCATCTACCCAAAATGGAGACAAATACTAACACTTCTATGTGGTACACTTGAAAAATTGTGAAGATCTTTTCACATAAAACTGTTGGTTGCCACAAATAAAGAAAAAATTACATATATACATATACATATATCATCATCATCATATATTGCATATATATATATATTATCAAGGCAAGTCAAAAGTTTTGCCATATTTGCATTCAAGCTAGTTTGTGGCATGCATATCACATGACCGTAGCAGTTCAAGCCATAGAAGATACCTGCTGAGGGTGGTAGTATCATAATAGTTGGTGCACTGCCATGTTATGCATTGCTTTATGCTGTATGTGATTTGAAAAACCACACAGATGAATTTGCAATGCAGTCCAATTCAAGAGCATGTATTTTATGAGTTCAAACTGGGTCATAATGTTGCAGAAGCAACCAAAAGCATTTGTTGTGTAAAAGGTGAAGGAGCAGTTGACCACAGTACAGTAACCAGATGGTTCGAGAAATTTCCCTTGTGTTGCAAGGTGGGCCTAAAATTGTGAATTCTAAGGCTGTGCTCCAAGCCATAGAAGAAAATCCAGTGAGTAGCACTCAGAAAGTATCAGGCAAGTTCAGGATCTCATGGATGTATGCCATTGTGTGGCAAAAATATCTGCCATTGGCTAACAGACAGAAGGCTCTTCTGCAGCAAGACAGCACAAGACCTCATCCACTCAAATGACCCAGAATAAACTGCAAGAATATGAGGGAATTGAATTGATGCCACACTCAACATACAGTTCAGACCTAGCTCCCTTAGATTATTACTTGTTCCTATCCATAGCTCGCTTCCTTGGTGAAGGAGTTCTTTGCCTCAAAGGGCAAGAACTGATATCAAAATGAGATCAAAGAACTGGCAGAAAGGTGGCTTTAGACAGTGCAACACGATAGCCTCTATTATGAATGCTAGGTTTCTTCTGTTGTAACTAAATGAATGAAGCAAATAAGTTATCAAAATATTGAAAAATGTTTAGCTCAACACAATACATGTGTGTGTGTATATATATATGTATGTGTTGTGTGTGTGTATATATATATATGTATGTGTTGTGTGTGTGTGTGTGTGTTTGTGTGTGTATTCTGTGTCAAAGCTGGTTAGCATAACGATGTCTGCAAGAGCAAAACAACCAGAGATTCAAACTGTTCACTTTTACACAAAAAGAATCAAGTCACAATTCACTGTTACAATTATAAATTTAATGATTTAAAAAATACACACATATACAAACATATATACACACACAATCATACATACATGCACACATTTGATTATTGGTTCCTCTCAACAGCTATTTCATAAAGATAAACACCATAAAATGTTAATTGCATAATTATGTTACATCATTAATTTATTTAAATTAAATAATATTATGTATTACATTTTTGCAATTATGGAATTAATGATGTTTATCTTAATAAAACAGCTGTTGAACACAAAGTAAAAACTATATATAAAATTTATGCATTTATGTTATATATGTCTATGTAAATATATATTGATAGTAATTTTGAGTGTGCGTGCGGGAGTGCCTATATATGTATGTGTGTGTATATATATATGTGTATGTATATATATATGTATTTATATGTATATACATACATACACACAAATATGCATGTGTACATATATTTGCATAGTTATATATATACATACAGTAACATTAAAACAGACACATACATTCACTCACATATAGATACATACACATTATCATGCATATATGAACATACAGAGAAAATGAAAAGTTTTCTTATGAAACAAAGCCAGAAGGCAGCTGTAATGATTTGAGGGGATCAGAAAGAAGTAGACTGAAATCATGTAGAACAGAAAAAGGGGCTTACACACAGTCAAAACAATGTCAATCAGGTATATTGATTGATTCTTTCGGGACTAGCACCGGGATATCAATCAGAGAAGGTTAGTCAAAATAAGGTTGAAGGAGGAAACAGAAGTTGCAAATTTGTCTCTCTTAGCAGCATTCTTCAAATGGTGAACATCATGATGCTTTTACCATTTTAGGTTTATGTAATGAAATTTTTATAATTATAGTGTTAGGAATGAGACATTTTAACCATTTAATGACACAAAAAAACCATTCGATTTATCTCTAATATATTTCATGAGGTGTCACAATATTTTCATCACACAACCACAATTTCATTAAGGACCTTGTGTGTGTGTTGTAATGTTGGTCTTTATGTCAAGTTGTAATAAAATCACTTTTTCATTACTTTTTGTAGGGTACCTATTTATTATTTTTTAACAAGAATAGTATTGACAGTAACTTTGAAGTTTCAGGCTCATCACAGATGGCTCATCACAGATGGCTCATCAGGCCAAAACTTTGAATTCACTCTCAGTAATATATATATATATATATATATATATATCTTAATCAAAGTATACATTACAACCAATCTTACTTACCAAACAGTTCTGCACAGGCTACCAGGCAAGGTAATCAGATGATTATCTAATAACTGTGCTTACCAGCATTGGAAGGTATATGGAGAAAAAAAATGACTATTCTTAGATGGCTACATGTTTACACACACACTCACAAACACACACTTACAAGGTGTCCATAAATTATCTTTATGACTTCCACAATTTATCATATCTATTAAAGTTGAGATCTATCAATGAGCTTCTTTCTATGGTGTAAATAAATATTATTAAAATTTTAATTTATGTACTGTGTTTTGATATCTAAATCACTTTGATTTATCTTTAAATGTATTTATTATAATCCCTGACTTTTAATGAAATTGACAACACAAGAGAGAGCACAATGTGTATCCAGACATTCAAGTACAGTGGAATTACCGTACAAAGAATGGAAAAGAACCAGTAACTCATGTAGGCATTTATGCCTGGCATAAAAGGTTTATGGAAACAGAAGTGTCTTACAAAAAAAAAGGGGGGGGGCTGGGGGCTGGGTGATGGAGGACATCTGTGGAAGATGTTGAGTGAATTTCATCGAAGCCCATTCATGCTGCATGTAGACAATTAAGTTTACTACAGTCAAAACTTTACAGTTTTGCACAAGAAAATGAGGGTTTTATGCTTATAAAGTACAACTTTTGTGAGCACTACAGCCAGATGACAAACCCCAAAGGATACAATTTGCAGTGGACATGATAACTTGATTAGATAAAGATGGAGGCTTCCTTTGAAAGATTTGTTCCGGTGAGAAAGCAACATTTCATGTATCAGGAATGATAAATAAGCACAGCATCTGGAGAACTGGAAAGAAACAATCCAGCAGTCAATGTCTGGTGCGGCCTTTTGTTAGGCTGAGTGATTGGCCCATTTTTCTTAGCAGAAGAAACAAATATTTACAACACTTAAAAGAAATTGTTGTACTGAAGTTGCACCACTTACAACCAACAGTTATTTTCCAACAATATGGTGCACTGTTCCATTGGGGATTGAGTGTTTGAGAGCATTTTTAAAGAAGCTTCCCCCCACCAGCACAATGGGAGAGGTGGTCCAGTTCTCTGGTCACCTAAGGTATCAGATATAACCCCTCTAGACTCCTTTATATGGGGCTACATTAAAGATAGAGTATATTGCACAAAAGTTCAAGACCTCAATGATCTGAAAGAGAAAATGTGCCAAACCATATCCAACATTGATGAAGGGATGCTCCAATGCACTTGGTCAGCAATTGAGCATTGTCTAGATGTGTTGCATGCAACCACTGGATCCTATTGGAAGTGTTCTGGATTTTCTTTGTTTACCTATGTTTTGCCATAAATTCTGCTGAGTTTACCTTTTTTTTCTGAATTCTTTAAAGTATAAAGGTAATTAATGGACAGCTTGTATGTCAGAACAAAACAAATTGAAGAAAGAAAAAGTAAAGTAGAGCAGAGGAAGAATAAGGGAAGTGGAATTGGGAAAAAGACAAGAAAAGTTGTAAAAGACAAACAAGAGATGAGAGACAGGCTGCAAATGAGAGACCGACACAAATGGATTTGACTGGATGTCAGCTACAAAGTCTGATCAGTGATACAACTTCATTATCTCCCTTTGTTGAATTAGTAAGATTTATAGGAATTTTGGTGGGAAAACTGCTGCCAAAGTTACACAAATGCTACAGAGAGCAAACACCATATTCTGGAAAGATAAAAGAGAGAGAATATGAAAAAGTTGAAACATTTAATAGAAATGTAAATGTTGATATACATACATGCATATGAATTTATATGTGTGTATCATCATCATCATTGTTTAACGTCCACTTTCCATGCTGGCATGGGTTGAACGGTATGACATGGAGCTGGCCAGCAGTGAGCTGTCCAGACTCCAGTTGTCTGTTGAGGTATGGTTTCTATGGTTGGATACCCTTCCCTATGCCAACCACTTAAAAGAGTGTGTTGGGTGCTTTTTATGTGCCACCGACACAAGTGGCACGGATTCTTTTTATGTGAAAGGCCAAGCCTGTATATGTGGAAAACAGCGATTTTACTTAGCTTGATGTGTTTTATCAAGTACAGCAAATTGTCACATCTCCCGGTCTCTTGTCATTTCCTCAGCAAGGCCCAGCGTCCATTGATCTCATCTCCAAAGATCTCATCACTCTGTCTCACATCTTCCGGGGTTTACCCCTTCTGTTGGTACCTTCCACAATTAGAGATCATCACTTCTTTGTGCAGCTAGCCTCATCCATATGCAGCACATGACCAAACCAGCGCAGTCTTCTCACACACAACATCTGAAGCCTCTTATACCTAGTTTTCCTCTTATTTCATTTATATTCTGTCATGCATGCACTCTAACATTACCCATCCAGCAGAGTATGCTAACTTCATTTCTTTCAAGCTGTCGTAAGTCTTCTGTAGTCAAAGCTCACATTTCACTACTATGTAACATAGCTGTACAATTTGCCTTTCATTCTGAGGGAGAACAAGGTTTCCAGTATAGAGGAGCTCCCAGGGACAGAGGTCTTGAATTCTTCTGTTAAGGCCTGGAGGACTAAGATAAACAGAAGTGGGTTGAGAATTGAGCCTTGGTGGACTCCTACTTGGTGGACTCATTGCTATACTCATTACCGACCTTCGCCTTACTGGCAGCATCTCTGTACATGGCTTGTGCAGCTCTCACTAACCACTCATCTATCCTTAGCTTCTGCATTGACCACCAGATAAGAGAGCAGAGGACCCTGTCAAAGGCTTTCTCTCATGTTGACAAAAGCCAGGTACAGAAGTTTAATTTTAGCTAAATATTTCTCCTGCAGTTGCCTAATAACGAATATGGCATCAGTCGTTCTTCTGAACTGCATCCCATCTACTATATATATGAGTGAACAAACAAAAGGGCACTCAACACATTTATTGGGAGTTATATCAAACTGTTTTGATCCATCCATATATGTATAAAAAGAAGAAAATGGAGAGTAAATGGATGTAATTACTAATTTATTTGTATGTTACAAAAAGATGACATTTAAAAAAAAATAACACTACAAATAAATTGATTAGAAGTTGAAAGCTCAAAGAAAAATAAATTAAGATAAGAAAGAAAAAAGAACCTACATATATGTTTCAGTCCTATCATCTAGTTGATGGGATGACCTGATATATTCAATGTAAATCAATTTTTCTTATTTGAATTAATTGGGCATGGAAACAATTGTAGGTTTTATGAGTTTGACATTATTTGAGTTTGGATATGCACTATGTATGGTCCTTCACTTTGTAAATAATACTATTGATTAGTTCATCAAGAACAGTCCTTAATATTTATTTGGTTTGTATTATTGTTTTCTATTGATTCACTAAATTCTCCTTGCTATATTATACAAATAACAATCGTTATTTAAGTAACTTCAAATCTGGTTACCCCTAAAAAATGAGTAAATTTGATTTCCATTACTATAGCCTAAATATATATCTATGGGGTACTTTGGTTATTGCATTTACAGACTTAAATTAATCTTTGTTATGGAATTCTCCCCATGATAAACTAAGTAAACAAGGAAATTTTTTATTAGGTTTCTATTCATATCTATTATGGAATTATCCCTCCAATAAACAATAAATATAGAAGATCATTATTAGTTAATTTAAACAATAATTTTTTTGTATCAATTAATTTAAATAAATAGAAGAGTTGTTACTTAATTATATGCATATATATATACACACACACCTATCTTATTTTTGTATGTTGTGGTGATGAGGGACTCTCTTGGACACGAATGGATTTTGATTGATATGTGTTTGAGATGTAATGAAGTGAATTTCGATGGTTGTGGATTACGCTTGGTTGTATTGTCTGTTAGACTGCTTTTGTTGTTTTTTTAATTGTAATTGATGTATGACTGAATAGTTAACACTCACACTCTGTTATATAATATTATGTTATATTATATTCATAGTATATTATCTAATATCATAATATAAATAAATTATTAGACTGTCAATAGTATCTCTCTATTTAATTTATCATTGTAATTGTATTATACCCATATTTATATAGTACTAGCAGAGATACCTGGCGTTGCCCGTGTTACATGCAATTGAAGAATGAGAATTTTGTGTTATATTTTCTGTAAGGAACTGGAATACATATGATTCGAATTTCATGAAAATTGCACATGAGGGTTCTTTCCCTCTTTACATACCCTAAAAAATTCTAATCATGAGACATGTATCCCATACTATTGATCTTTATGCGCATATTCCAAAATTTCAGTCTTCTGGAACCTGTAAAAAGGATTTTGCTCCTGAAAAATGGAGCTCATGGAGCTCTAAAATGTAGGAATGAAGGCCCCTATGTGGGTGTGTTAATGTCAACCAGAGAAGTTGAATTGTTAGGAATGTTTTTAACTTGGGTCTTATAGTATACTTGTATATACGTGAGAGTATAGTCACACTTTAATAGTTTCAGTATGAAATTGAAAGTATTAAAGTGAAAGTATTTGAAATTACAGTAGCGACATGTTACTGTTTCACTTTTGACAGGTAATACTGAAATAGTGAAATAGTTTCTGACATCACAGTAGAGTGATGTTATTGTTTCACTTTTGACACGTAATACTGAAATAGTGGAGAAGATATGATATTACTGTGGACTCGAACTATGCAAGAAGTTAAAAATTTTTTTGGCCTAAGACACTACATGGACCCTAAAAGGATTTTGCTCCTGAAAAATGGAGCTCATGGAGCTGAAAAATGTGGGAGTTAAGGCCCCTATTGGGGGTGGGTGTATTAAT
>NC_069003.1:17072959-17073887 GCF_001194135.2 Octopus bimaculoides
GGAATAGTTTCATTTTTGAAGTGAAAGTATTTGACATGAGTGTTTTTGTTTCACTTTTGACACGTAATACTTAAATAGTGGAGGAGATATTATGTTGCTGTGGTCTTGAACTATGCAAGAAGTTAAAAAAATTTTTTTGAGTAAAACACAACCGGGACCCTAAGTAAGGCATATGTAAAATTTGAATGAAATTGGTTGTGTAGTTCTCGAGTTTTAGGGATTCACACACACACACACACACACACACACACATTCTCATTTTTATATATATAGATATATATATATAATGGGCACAATAGCAAAAGTTCAAATCAGGTAAACTACAGTTAACACATGCGGGTTTAATTAAGATAAAAATAAGAATACTCCAAGCTGAAACATATATTGATATATTAGAGATATGAAAATCTAAAAATATATGAATACTAAAAATATACATGGACTTATAAATATAGGGATATATAAACATAATAATAATGGAATACAGATAAAAACGTTTCTTTTTTAAAAATTAAAATATGGTATAAAATATGGTATATAAAACGTTTTTATCTATATTCCATTATTATTATTATGTTTATATATCCATATATTTATAAGTCCATGTATATTTTTAGTATTCATATATTTTTAGATTTTTATATATCTAATATATCATTTAACTACGGTAGTAGCTGAATAATATTCTCAAGGCTGCAATTTATGCACATGCAGCATCTTCAGAGCTTTGTCGCTAATTCAGTTCTTAACTAAATTGAAAACTGTTAACATTTTTGAAGAGAGCTGGTCCCTAGCTACATTTTGGCATAAAAATTGAGATTTGGTCCACGTCTCTCTCTCTGTCTCAGTCAATCACTCACACACTCACTCACTAAAAAAAAAGATGCAAGAAAAACTAAATAGATAAAAAAATTTATGCTGTCACTCT
>NC_069003.1:17073941-17074993 GCF_001194135.2 Octopus bimaculoides
ACTCAAACACTCACTCAAAAAAGATGCAAGGAAAAATAAATTTTAAAAAATGTATGCTGTGTCTCTTTCCTTCACACACACACACACACACACACACACACACACATGCGCACACACAGAATAACAACAACAACAATAACAACGCACACCTTCTCTCTCTCTCATACACACACACACGCACAACACACACTTTAAATTTATTATTCAATTTTCAATAAGGTAAAATCTTAAATTATTAATTGACACATTATCAATTAGCATAATAGCATAGCCTGGAAAAAGCATGGATTATATGGAAAAATGCGAGCAAGAGAAATAATATTCTGAAGATTATAAACCTGAAAAAGTACAGAACAAGTTAGTACATCTCGTAAAGTACAGAACAAGAAAATTTTGCAGCTAAGCATAAAATTTGAATGTTAAAAATTATTTGATTTTAATTTACAAAGTAACATTATAATTAAAAAAGATACCATCATTTTGTTAAAATATTGACACACTAGAATACTTAAAAAATGAGAGCCAGAAGTACCAATATAGTTAAAGTTTTATGCAAAGTAGAATAGTATATATGGAAAGCAAATTCATTCTGTAAAAAATAGGCATTGAGTCAAGGCTAAAAATGTGAAGACTTGGCAATAACTCAAGCAAATTTTACTGTGAGTTTGTTGTTATAGGTAGATCTTACTGTAACATATAGCTAATTTTTGTATTATTCTATTTATTGTACTAATTTGCACTACTATTATTTTTTATAACCTATTTTCAAATTTCTAATTATTAATTAATAATTAAAAAATGAATTTTTTTTAAAGTGCAAAAAATATTTTGAGTTATTTTTTTATTTTTATTAGAAACAACAAGAAATAACAAATAGAAGTAATAACTTGTAATAAGACTTTTAATTTTAATAAAAGCTAATATTTTCTAAATCTAAATATTTTATTTGAAGTTTTATCCTGAGCTAGAATATTTTAAGTAAAAATTTTGTCCTGTACTTTTCCAAGTTTATAATCTTAAGAATATTATTTCTCTTGCTCGCATTTTCCCTT
>NC_069003.1:17076327-17080907 GCF_001194135.2 Octopus bimaculoides
TATATATATGACAAAAAAGCTCCTTACCAATACAAGAACACTTGCAGAATTCTCTCGCTGGTTAGTGACGTAACTTTTACTGCTGGTTAATTCATTTGTTTGGTTTGGTGACTCAGTGCCCTCGATATGAGCTACAGCAGCAGCAGATTCCCCACTCTTACCATCTTGGATATAGATGTCATGTGACACTTTTTCCTTTTTTTGTCCCACCACTGCTGCCATCTGTTTCGCTTTTGTTGGACTCAGCGTGATGCTGATGTTATCAGCCTGTTCTGGCTGGACAGTAACATTGACACCATCTGAAATGATCACAAAAGTAAACATTGACCACATATACACAAACATAAGGCAATTAGCCCTTTCATTACGATACTTCTGTTGGAACACACTGCCTTTGTTTCAATTAATTTTTAAAATAATGAAGAATTTAGTAATATAATTTTGTCATAATTAATCTGGTTTTTGGAACATAAATTAACATAAAATTTTGGTGGAAGATTTTAATTTAGACCACTTTAAAATAGGAAATTTACCTCATATATCTAGGAGCAATGCTTGGCAGGTTGGTATCAAAAAGGTTAAGATTGAACTAGCATCGCTGAACAGGAATATTGACCACAAATAAACAAATATCAGGCCATTAGAGTCAGACTGCTCTGGTTGGACAGTAAACATTTACCACAACTACATAAATATCAGGCCATTAACTCTTTAGCATGTAAACAGGACATATCCAGCTGACTATTCTACCTGTTTTATGTTAATATTATCCAGATCTAACCTCTCACATCTATCCTATAATATCATTCTACAAAGAAATAATCACATCATCAAAATCTCAAGGCTATCAGATAATGCATTATTAATTCAAACCAATGTGAATCAATAAGCATTGCATTTGACAAAGTAATCTGGATGTTGAAAGGTTAAAGACTACTGGATGTGATTTGAGGGATATTTGGTTATCATTTTCAGAACCAAATTTCAAGTACATAAGAACCAGGCAGGCTTTATCCATACTAGGAAAAATAATTAATCTTTAATTTTTAAATTCATTGGTTAATATATTTGAAAATACTGTTTTGTTTTCTAGAATTAACACTTTAGCATTTAAACTGGTCCAAATATTCTGTATGTTTTATGTTAAAAATAACCAGATCTGACCTCTCATACCTACCCTACAATATCATTCTATAAATAAGCAGTCACATCATCGATCTCTTGAAGTTACAAGACAAAGCGTGATTAATTCAAAATAATGTGAATAAATAAACATTACATTTGACAGAGAAATCTGAATGCTAAATCTAGATCAAATCCCATCTAGCCATCTTTAAAAGAAGGGAAGAACCTAGCAATGACCTCAAACATTGAGTGATTTCAATGAGAAGGTATAATAAGGCTGATACATGTCCTGAGTTGTCCTTGACAACAATTAGACCTCCTCCATAACATGTATACCCCTCTCATTTATTTATTTTTATTAATTTAGATTTCAGAGTTGCCCCCCTTGGTTTTCTGGACATTGAATCATAAATCTTAATGTTACCCTTCATTACAGATAGAATGTTAATTAATGACATATTCTTATTGCACTCAGTATATTAAGTATGCCCAACTACTCGGTTCCAGGTTCAGTCCCACTGTGTGGACTTTGAGCAAGTGTCTTCTACTATAACCCAAGTCAACCAAAACCTTATGAATGGATTTGGTAGATAGGAACTGAAAGAAACTCACCATATATGCGTGTGTGTGTGTGTGTGTGTGTGTGTGTCCTTGTGCTTGTATTTGTACCCTAAAAATGGTTGGCAACTAGTTTTGGTTTGTTTAAGTCCCCATAACTTAGAAATTTGACAAACAAGAACATTTGAATAAGAGCCAAACTTAACAAAAAGCACTGGGGTTGATTTGTTTGGCTAAACCCTTCAAGGTGGTGCCCCAGCATGACCACAGTCTAATGACTGAAACAAGTAAAGGAGATAAAAGAGATACGTATTGTATGTATGCATGTGTGTGTGTGTGTATGTGTGTATACATGGTGCCTCAGAATTAACGATCTATTTCAGTGAAATTGGGCAGTTTTATGTTTATCATGTTTATGTTTATCATGTTTTGTATGTGTTAAAAGTGTATAAATTTTAAATTTTGTTCATAATTTTTCTAATTTTTTATAATTTTATTTTCATTCCTGTTGGAGGCTGCTTATCCGTCCACAACAGCTTTTTTTCAATTTGGCTGCAATTATTTTCTCTACTTCCATCCCTTGACAGCTGATCTTAAAGAATCTATTCAGTTAGCAGTGCAGGTGATAACTCCTGAAATACTTCAAAATGTGTTTCACTGCAAAGAATAGATTTGAAATTTGCAGAGACACAGACAAAGCACATGTGGAAAATTTTCTATAAAGTTTTGATATGATCTTTACAAATCTATTTGTTTTGGTATCATAATTAAGTAATAAACATAAAATTCTGTGAGTTTTAAAATATTTGTCCAATTTCGTTGAAATACATAATTAATTCTGAACACCCTATATACAGATAGTGAGTTCAGATAAAATTGTATCTAATGATGTAATGCAATAGTGTAATACAATAAGTGCTCAGGTTGACTTATCACCTAAAGCTCCAGCTTGTACCACAACTAAAGCAAAAAATTGGAGTTGTAGGTGCCCAGTAGTGAATGGTTATAAGTGGTTTATCATCGAGCAGGTACATGTATAATAGAATGAAATGATGAACAGGAAAACAACTGGTATCAGTTTAGAGCATGGAATTTATCTATTTAAGTATAATTGTTTTCTTTATAATTTACATATTGGGTTATCCCATAAATAATGTGTTTTTCCAATTGTATGAACTAAAAGTCGGAGGGGCACGAGATAAACTACCTGCATCAACTTGCTATAAAAGAGGGTAGTAATTTTACTTTGTACTTATTCTTAGCATAAGTCTCTTGTTGTTAGAACATGTCATCTGTGTTTCCTGTGTAATTTATTGAATTGGTGTGGTGAGTTGTGGTTGTTTTTCTTGAAGAACTGTTTATTGCTTCTTTGAAGCAGCTTGTTTTCAATTCCCCCCTGCGGGGGAATTATTGTTATCCAAATCAAATTCGTAAATTCGATGACTGACCCCCGTGCCAGTGGAGCGCTAAGAGCACCATCCGAGCATGATCGCTGCGAGAGCAGCTGACTGGCTTCCGTGTCGCTGCCACGTAAAAAGCACCATTCGTGCATGGTCGTTACCAGCATTGCCTTACTGGCACTTGTGCTGGTGGCATATGAAAAAACATTCAAGCGAGGTCGTTGCCAGTGCTGCTGGACTGGCTCCTGTGCAGGTGGCACATAAAAAACACTACTTGAGCATGGCCGTTGTCAGTACTGCCTGATTGGCTCCCGTGCTGGTGGCACATAAAAGCACCCACTACATTCTTGGAGTGGTTGACATTAGGAAGGGCATCCAGCTGTAGAAACTCTGCCAGATCAGATTAGAGCCTTGTGCAGCCATCTGGTTCGCCAGTCCTCAGTCAAAGCAGACGTTAAATGATGATGGATGAGATAGATTGATAAATCGTCTTTAAATGGATCCGTTATCCTGAATGCACAGGGGTAATGAAATCACTGGTTGGTTTCTTCTGTGGTTTTTTGCCAATGTTGATGATATATCTATCTATGGTGTGAGAAAAAGAAAGTAGTAAATCTAGTCAAGTTAACTGTTTCTCATGAAGATAACATGGACACTACTGAGACTCGGAAGATCAACTGTTCTAAATACTTCCTTGAGGAATGTGAAGATGCAGGCTGGAAAGCAGAGCATATTCCAGTCAAAGTTGGATGTAGAGGATTCTTTGGAAACAGTGTGAGGTGATTGTTGTTATCACTTGGCCTAACTCATCATCATCATTTAACGTCCGCTTTCCATGCTGGCATGGGTTGAACGGTTTGACTGAGGACTGGCTCCAATCTGATCTGGATGCCCTTCCTAATGTTAACCATTCCGAGAGTGTAATGGGTGCTTTTTACATGACACCGGCACGGGGGCCAGTCAGGCAGTACTGGCATCAACCACATGAGATGAGGAATTATGTACATTATTTACATTTCACAGATATTTGTTCTCATCTTCTTTGTTGCTAACACAACATTTCAGCTGGTATACCCTCCAGCCTTTATCAGGTGTGTTGGGGAAATTTTGAACCTGGGTTCTCATTCCTAAGGTAATTTTTGATATTATTATTATTATTATTATTATTATTCAGTAGTTTTATTTTTATAATATGCTTTCACTTCACTACCGAGCGCAGCTCTGTATGCCTTGGGTATGTGCTGTGGTTTGCTGTGATGCTCTTATGGTTACTGTATTGAAAGTGTTTTGTGTAGGATGTGTGCAGTGACCAGTAGTGCAATTTTCTGTATGTTATATATATTTGTAAGTCCTGGTGTTTTTGTTATGTATTTGTCTGAATATTTTTTTATTATACCTAAGGCACCTACTATGATAGGAATATAAGTTACAGCTACAATATATATATATCTGTAAAAATATGTGACACTTATTCGGTAGTCATGGCTACCGAATAAG
>NC_069003.1:17081191-17081891 GCF_001194135.2 Octopus bimaculoides
AGAGAGAGAGAGAGAGAGAGAGAGAGAGAGAGAGAGAGAGAAAGAGAGAGTGAGAGAGAGGAAGGAGCGAGTGATAGATAGACAGACAGACAGGCAGATGGTGTACAGAGTATAAAGAAGTACTTTAATACGAACCAGCATAACAGCAACAGCTGTAGTAACAGCAGATGTAGAGCCAGAGAAGAGCCAAGCAGCTTATGTTGTACTTCTTCAAATTCATATTGTTGTTGTTGTTGTTATTGTCGTCTCAGAGGGAATCTTGCAGAAACTATTGATCTCACTGGAAATAAACAGAAACAGTAAATGGATTGAAATTTGGTTGGGTGGGGATGACTTTTAACTGTGACTATAACTGTATTAATGTGTCTGTGTGTGGTCGAGAAGTGAGCTTTTTGACTACATTGGTTTGTCTTCCACTGAAGTCCCCAAGCCATAACAAGCTAAAACAGCACAATAGGATAGGGTAGAGTGGGTCTTTATAAATATATCATCATCATCATCATCATCATCATCATCATCGTTTAACGTCCACATTCCATGCTAGCATGGGTTGGACGGTTTGACTGAGGATTGGTGAAACCGGATGGCAACACCAGGCTCCAATCTAATTTGGCAGAATTTCTACAGCTGGATGCCCTTCCTAACACCAACCACTCAGAGTGTAGTGGGTGCTTTTACGTGTCACCTGCACGAAGGCCAG
>NC_069003.1:17082637-17085133 GCF_001194135.2 Octopus bimaculoides
GCATTCCCTGAAGAGAAGGTTACAATTTTAACATAACAGATCCCTATGGATCACACAGGTTGTAATCCTTTGAAACATATGTAGGAATAAAGTATGCAATTATAACATGCGTTTTCTCCATTCCTTAAATTTTTAAATATACTCAAATACCCAAAATATATATATATATACATATATATGACAGGCTTCTTTCAGTTTCCGTCTAACAAATCCACTGACAAGGTGCCACGCAGTGGGACTGTACCCGGAACCATGTGGTTGGTAAGCAAGCTACTTACCACACAGCCACCCCTGCGCCTATACACCCACTCCTGTGCCTATATATATATATATATATATATATATATATATATTATTTAATAAACACAGTATATATTTTTATGAGCTACTAATAGTTTTGTACAATGAAAACAATCAGACAGATTTTATAAAACGTCTGGTGACTTCATGCAATCCTCAGGTTCTGCCCAAATGGCATAAGCTAAAACAGGATGATAGGATAGGAAACAAAATGCAAATAGGTGAGGAGAAGGCAGATATAAAAGGTGGAAAGTTGAAAATGGAAATGAAAACAAAAAAGAAAAAAGAGGAGGAGATTTAGAGTTATGTTTCCTTTGACTGTAAAGTCATAGTACTGAATGGATAGGGGCCTAGTGTCTGCAGTACAGCTGCTCAATCAACTCTAATTCTCCCCTTCTTTCAGTTTTCGTTTTTGTTTTCTTTTTTTCTTTTCAGTGTTTTCTACCTTCCACCCTTTACTTCCTTCTCACCCATTTGCATATTTTCTCCTTATCCTATTGTGCTGTTTTAGCTTGCTATGCAGAGTCTGAGGATTCTGAGCAGAGTCTGAGGATTACATGAAGGCACCAGACATGTTACAAAATGCTGTCTGAGTTGTTTTCATTGCAGGAAAATATTAGTAGCTCATATATATATGTATTATGTTTATTAAATAATATTTATCTCTCACCTTATGGAGTACTTTTTCGTTGAGCTTACAGAACAGTACACTACATATATATATATATATATATATATATATATACATACATATATATACATACATACATATATATAAATATATATAAAGTAACAAACTGAGGAAAAGAAATCCTTCAAAGGGGTGTGTTAAACATCCAATTCACTGGTACTTCAGTTGTATACCATATAAATAATAAGGATAAATTATAATATTACATTAAATACTATGAATATAATATATAACATAACATAATATTATATAAATAATTATAAAAACGGAATTTTGTCTTTCTGAACCTATCGACCCTGAAGTGACTTATATATAATGGAATTGTGATTATGTATATCAGAAAAATATACATAAGTCGAAACAATTTGTTGGCCTTTTACAGTTTTTATAATTATTTATATAATACTAGCAGTATAACCCGACCTTGTCCGGGTGTGACTTATTACGCCATCTACGATAAGTCTTGCTAAGTGAAAATCAACTAAAAAAGAAAGCCTTACAATGAAAAAACCCTTATGATGTAAATATGTTCATAATTCAAAAGACGATGAAATTAATAGGGAAACTCTGAAGGCTGTTTTGCGTAACATTATTAAGCATACATAAATTTCATCCGTCTAATTGGCTATAGAAATGTTTGTGCAAAACAACTTTTTGCGCCACCCTGATTATACATAGCAGGGTAATCCCTTTTCGCAGGAGCTAGGACAGCAATTTGTGATGAAGCAATTGCTGGCGATCTTTTTGCTACAGTTTTGCCAGAATTCTATCAGATTGGGCAGAAGATGTTGATGCACCATTTTGCATTATGTTCAAAGTAGCTTCTGGAATGTGGTGAATTGCTGCAGTCTGTTGCTGTCATTTTAAACCAGTTGCTGTCTTTCCCCAGCAAACTCTCTTCTTTGGAAGCATAATCTATGTATATATTAAACAGAACAACAAAAGTTATAATAGATGGCAAGGTCGGTACTTTTCACATATCTAATTTTTCAGATTAACATCTGCACGATTACCCAACCCTAATCGTAAACCTAATCCTAACACTAACCCTAACACTAACCCTAAACCCTAACCCTAAAACCCTAACCCTAACACCCTAGTGAAAATCGTGGTATATTTACAAAACATTGATGAACATGAGTTATATTTTACTGAATGTTATATTTTACTTGCACGTGTATGCGGTTGAGAGAACGAGAGAGGAAGAGGTAGAGAGAGGGGGAGAAAGGAATAGAGGTAGTTAAAAGTTTTCTTATGACGGCTTCTCTTCATTGCCTATTACTTCATTAGAAATCTATGGATGCACTTATGCACATAATAGAGAAAAATGAAACAAATATGGACGACTTGCTCCGAAACACCACCGAGTGGGGAACACTTCTCAAAAATAACCTGCAGTTGTTTCCTTCAAAATTCCTACCTGCTTGAAAGGTACATACATCAAGGTATATTTGTAGAAAATTTCACGAAAAAATATTCATTTTCCTGGAAGTTAAGAGGGATTT
>NC_069003.1:17087409-17090777 GCF_001194135.2 Octopus bimaculoides
TGTATCAATACCAGCAGATGACAACGTTTCCCTAAAAGAAATGGAAAAACTTTCAAAATACAAAGACCTGGAAATAGGGGTAACTTGAATGTGGAATCTAAAAACAGAAACAATTCCTATCATAGTAGGTGCCTTAGGTATAATAAAAAAATATTCAGACAAATACATAACAAAAACACCAGGACTTACAAATATATATAACATACAGAAAATTGCACTACTGGGCACTGCACACATCCTACGCAAAACACTTTCAATACAGTAACCATAAGAGCATCACAGCAAACCACTGCACATACCCAAGGCACAGAGAGCTGCGCTCAGTAGTGAAGTGAAAGCACGTTATAAAAATAAAACTACTGAACAATAATAATAATAATAGGAAAAGAATTCACAGGGCATGGAGCGACAGAGGCCTATTTGAATTAAGTGAACAAAATTTATGTGACCAAGCTAGAGCCATCAGAAAAAATGAATGGTTATCTCCAGCTAAACTAAAAAGCATTAAGAGACGGGTGCTTAAGGATAGTAAGACCAGTGGTGAACGGAAGGACAAGGAAGAGAATGCAGATAGTGAAACTATGGCAGTGAAGTTAAAGGAAGAAAATGAGCATGAGGCTGAGATTATCAATCAGGAAAGCAATGAGAGAACCAAGGAACAAATATCCATTTTAAAGGAAATCATTGATATTTGGACCTCTGGTGAACAGAGCTTTTATACGGGCTTTAAAAAAGTAGACAGAAAGAAATTCAATGAATGGGTCAGGAAGATAAATGATATCATTGGTGATATCAGGACTGACAACATCACAGACACCAACAATCTGATAAATGCAATCTCGATCTTTATAGCCCGGAAGTTAGGTTTGAAAGCCAAGGGTAAATGTCAACATAACCTGAAGGAACCATGGTGGAAAAAGAGAATAACGCAGTCTATTAATGAGACCATAAAGCATATTGATATTCTGGAATGGAAAAAGAGAAATGAAAATCAACGAGAGAAATATGTTGAGCTAAAGAAGAAGACAAAGGGAATCAGTGTTGTGATTGAGGACAAGGAAGAGAATGCAGATAGTGAAACTATGGCAGTGGAGTTAAAGGAAGAAAACGAGCATCAGGCTAAGATTATCAATCAAGAAAGCGATGAGAGAACCAAGGAACAAATATCCATTTTAAAGGAAATCATAGAGATATGAACAGAGAATTGAGCAGTACAGATTAAACAGACTTTTTGAACAAAATCCGAAACGAGTCTATCAGGAATTGGATGGGAAAGGAAAAGGTGAAAAAGCAGTGCCGGATGCTGAAGAAAGTAAAAGATTCTGGTTAAACATGGTCTCAGGAGAAACAACATGAAACTGAAACAGAGTGGTTAAAGACACTCAAAGAGGAGAGTGGAGAGTATCAGCAGGAGAATTTGAGAATAACCGAAATAATTAGAGATCAGTGCAGGAAAATTCCTAACTAGAAAGTGCCTGACCCAGAAGGTGTTCAAGGTTTTTCGCTTTAACACTTGACAGCTCTGCACAGGAGAATTACGAGACAGCTGGATGAAATATTGAATAGTGACATTCAAGTACTGGCCTGGATGACAAAAGGAAGAATGGTACTATGCCAGAAGGACCCAAGTAAAAGGAATATGGTTGGAAATTTCTGACCAGTATTTTGTTTGCCACTGATGTGGAAACTGATGATGGGCATCATATCAAACAGCATCTATAAGTACCTAGATGAGAACGATCTAATACCAGTGGAACAAAAAGGGTGTAGACGTAAGAGCAGAGGAATAAAGGATCAATTACTAATCGATACGACTATCCTGGCTGATTGCAAGAAGAGACAGAAAAATTTGGTGATGGCATGGGTGGACTACAGGAAAGCATATGACATGGTCCCACACTCGTGGATTATTGAATGCCTTAAACTGCTTAAGGTCTCAGACAATATCCTGAAGCTAATACAAAACTCAATGACAATGTGACGAACTGAACTCACAGCATGGAGAGATATGCTGGGAGAGGTAAATATCAAAAGAGGAATCTTTCAAGGGGGCAGTCTGTCACCTCTCCTATTTGTTGTCTGCATACTGCCACTAATGAGCGTTTTAAGAAAAATGTGTGGTGGGTATATGCTAGGCAGGATGAAAGTAAATAACCTGTTTATGGATGATCTAAGCTATTCACTAAGACTGAGAAAGAAATTGAAAGTTTGATGGCAACTGTGCAGATGATTAGCAAAGATATTGGCATGGAATTTGGGATCAAGAAATGTGGTGTAATGATTCTCAAAAGGAGGAAAATCTGTAAAAGTCATGAGATCAAGCTGGAAAGTGGTGAAACTATAAGGGAAGTCGGAGATGAAAGATATAAGTACCTGGGTATCATTGAAAGAGATAAGATGAATGAACACAAGATGAAAGAACACAAGATAAAAGAAATGTACAGGAAAGTGTATTTGAGGAAAACTCAGCTTGCACTCCAATCAAAGCTAAATGACTCCTAGAAGATTAGAGCAATTAACAGGTGGGCTGTTACTTTAATGAGATATGGGGCAGGAATAGTATCTTGGAAGAAGCATGAATTACAAGAAATAGACCGGAGAACATGTAAATTAATGACAATGAACAAGGAACTACACCCCAAGAATGATGTGTCAAGATTGTATGTAAAGAGGAGGGAAGGAGGATGGGTATTAGTGTGTTGTGAAAGGTTGTGTAAGGGAAGAGGAGAATAGCCTGGCTTGGTATGTCAAGGGGAGTAACAAAGAAATGATTGAGGCAATGAAAATGCGAGGAACCTTAAAAGTGAATGAAGCCATAGATCCAATATATTTTCAGAAAGACCAGAGAAAGCAGATGAAGAAAATTTGGCAGTACAAGAAAATGCACAGTCAGTTCTTGAAGAATAAAGATGAGATTGACTGGAATAAAACCTGGCAATGGCTGCAGGAAGAAGACTTAAAAGGGCCCACTGAGGCATTAGTGTGCAGCGCTCAAGAACAAGCTCTCAGAACAAACTACTCCAAATATCACATTGATAAAAGCACTCACTCACCACAGTGTAGGATGTGCTCCGATAAGGGAGAAAGTATAAATCATGTGAATATGAAAGGTGACATGACAATGTGGCCAGATATGTCTACTTGCTGTTGTGCAGTAAAGCAAACCTCAAGAGAGCCGAACAATGGTATGAACACAAGCCAGAGAAATGAACATTACAAAATACCCTGGGATTTTAACATGCAGTGTGATCAAGTCATAAAGGCGAGATGACCAGATATCATGCTCATCCATAAAGATGAAAAAGAAGTAAAAATAATAGATGTTGCAATACCAGGTGATTCGAGGGTGAAATGTAAGGAAACAGAAT
>NC_069003.1:17090787-17093684 GCF_001194135.2 Octopus bimaculoides
TAAAAATAATAGATGTTGCAATACCAGGTGATTCGAGGGTGAAATGTAAGGAAACAGAATAGATTGAGAAACACCAGCCAATGCAGGATGAGATAGGAAAGTTATGAGGCATGAGGAAAGTAATGGTGATACATGTGGTAATTGGAACATTAGGAGCAGTTTCCAAGGGCTTTGAAAAACATATTAAGAATATTGGGGCTGCTGTCAGGCTCCAAGGGATCCAGAAGACAGCATTGTTGGGTACAGCTCGCATTTTAAGGAGAGTGTTGTCTCTTTGCGTCACAGGAGAAGGCACTACTTGAAACCTTTAGTGATTTGTTGTTGCCTGTTTTCAAGTAAAGAATAACCAATATTTAAGAACTATCTAAGAGTCTTTCATAATAATAATAAATAATCACAGTTGCAATTGTAGGGAAAGATCCCTCTGCTCACTCTCAGGTCAATGTTTAGCAAGAAATGTTGTTTATAAATGTACAACACTGACAGAAAATAACTTTGTTTGTATCAGGTGCTCAGTAACTATGAAAAAATGGTTGAATAACAATTTTCTATCCTTTAGACTTAGGCATAAAGTTAATAGTACCTCATTATCTACGAAAATCTGGGAAAGTCCTAAGTGGGATTTGGTGCATAGAGCTCAAGCATACACAAATAGCTGATATGGATGTCGACTATGTTGTATGGAATTATATGAAATCTTTAAATACAGAGATAAGAACAACTTTAACAATAAATTAGATGTTAGACTGTCATGTGCTGGTACCTTTAAATACTTTAGAAGCTAATAATTATTTAGTATATCATATATTTTTTTTTTTTTGGTGAATAAAATTTTTTTTTCTTTAACCCCTTTGATCTATTAACTCTTAATAATCATAATATATACCTATCCAATCCCAGTGGATTCCTAACAAGTCCTTAATTTTCAAATCTCCCCTAATCATAAAATATACCATCTCTGATCTGTTACTATCATACATCAATCTTTGTTCTTCATTGTATTGTCTTAACCTATTTCTAATGATAATTTTCTATTTTATCTCTATTATAGCTCGGTATACTTACGCCCTTTTCCATCTAGTATCAATAATTAATTAATATTCTGATTATAACAATTCCATTATAATATATTCTTTATTTTCATTCTATATTGCTTTATTTCCTCTTTATATATCTTGGTATAGCATCTTTTATTGGCTTACTTTTATAAAAACTTTTTTAAATAATTTTTTAGTATGATTTTTATAAATTTTTATTATAGTTTTTATTATAATTCTTCTCTCAGATATTTTCTTATATTTCCTCATATATTGTATAAATCTTATATCCTTATATACTCTTCATATATTTTTCATAGTTTTTGTATGTTTTATTAATATTTTGACATTCTTAAAATTTTTTTCATATATCCCACTGTGTACTGTGAACCTAAAATTATATTTTTATTACACATTATATTTTTTATGTTTAATATTTTCATGCCTTTGTATATATATATATATATATATATCCTTTATATTTCTTAGATTTTCTTATATTATATTATCAATGGATATCTTTCTACTATCATATTCACTCACTTCATTGTCAATGTTTCCCATTATTAAAATGAGATTTGTTGTAGTTCTCATTCTTATTACAATATACTATACTATTCCAGTATCCTGCCTTTTTAAGTGTATTATTACAGTATTCTGCATTATTATTAAAGATTTTCTCATTAGATGACAAGTAGGGAATGCATCTCAAAATGTTATCATCATCATCACTTGGTATGTGTTTGAGATATAATGAAGTGAATTTCGATGGTTGTGGATTGCACTTACTTGATTGTACCGTCCGTTAAAGTGTTTTTGTTGTTTTTTAATTGTAATTGATGTAAGATTGAATAGTTAATGCTTTCGCTATAACAGACATTTGAATTAATTTTTACAATCCAGCCGTCCTTTCACATGGGATTTCATTTTTCTGAACCAAGGACCCTGAAGTGACTTATATATAATGGAACTGTGATTATGTATATCAGAAAAAATATATATAAGTCAAAACAATTTGTTGGCCTTTTACGGTTTTTATAATTATTTATATAATATTATGTTATGTTATATATTAGTATTTAATGTAATATTGGAATATAGATAAACTATTGAATGTCAATAGAATATCTCCATATTTAATTTATATTTATTATTGAATTATACCTTTATATATGGTATCCAACTGAAGTATTTCTTTTCCTCAGTTTGTTACTTTATATTCTTATATTACTGGAGTAATATTATAAGGATTTTCGCTGTTATTATGGAGAAATTACCTGTTGACATGTCACTGAAGGATATTCCGGTCCCACCCAAGAAGGAATTTATGAAATACCTTATTACTAAGATTTGTATATATGAATACGCTTGTGTATATGCATGTAAGTGCTTGTATATATAGACATATGTTATATTTTATATTTATATCTGATGCCACGTGTATATGTATGTGTGTATATGTATATATATGTGTGTGTATATGTATGTATATGTACACATATATATATATATATCCAGCATAGCCACAATCAAATGACTGAAGTGAATAAAAGAATATGTGTATATGGGTGCATGTTTGTGTATGTATATGTGTATGAGTATGTATGTATATGTATGTATGTGTATGTATATATATATATATATATGTGTGTGTGTGTGTGTATATATATATCATCATCATCATCATCATCATCGTTTAACGTCCGCTTTCCATGCTAGCATGGGTTGGACGATTTGACTGAGGACTGGTGAAACCGGATGGCAACACCAGGCTCCAGTCCGATTTGGCAGAGTTTCTACAGCTGGATGCCCTTCCTAACGCCAACCACTCAGAGAGTGTAGTGGGTGCTTTTACGTGTC
>NC_069003.1:17098300-17099040 GCF_001194135.2 Octopus bimaculoides
TATATATATATATATATATATATATATATATATATATATATCGTAAATGAAAGACAGAAGATGAAATATAAGGGAAATTTCTTGTGTGTAGGTATACATTGGTATATATACATGTAGTCCCATTAATGAAAGACTAGCAAGGCAGCAATTAGCCCAAGGGATTGGGGTCTCTGGTGATAAGGTTGGGTGGTACATGTGGTGGATAGAACTTAAGAAGAAATGCACATTGCTTACTTATTGTTACTACCACCAGCATCACTACCACCACAGCTACCGCTCACTGCTGCTGCTATCACAATCACCATCTTGATTTCACATACCTAGGTACACATACACACACTCACACACACACATATATATACACATATGCACGTCACTAATCACATACATGCACACAATAACACGCATACATAGAGACATGTTCACATTCACAGACATTTCACTTACATATTTATACATACATGCAAATATGTGGATAGAGGAGGATGGTGAAGATAGTGATAGTGATGGTAGTGGTGGCAGGAGGATAAAATATGGGGGTTGAGCTGTTGTTCTTGTTGTAGATATTGTTTCAACTCTTGATTTCTTTTTCATTGAGGATTAGTCTATCTAGGAGTACAGCATCCAATAGCTCCAAACCAATTTTGTTTTAAAGTGTATGCTTCTGAAGAAGAAGAAGAAGAAGAAGAAGAAGAAGAAGAAGAAGAAGAAGAAGAAGAAGAAGAAGAAGAAGAAGAAGA
>NC_069003.1:17099281-17100547 GCF_001194135.2 Octopus bimaculoides
AGGAGGAGGAGGAGGAGGAGGAGGAGAATTGAGAATGTAGAACAAAACAAAAAGGGAGCTACAAGATCCTTAATAATATGGTCACACTTCTACTGCAACTAATAGATTTTCCATTAAATTACAGCCTACCATCTTGAAAGTTAGAAGATTATATTGGATAATGTCATCTGAGATACGCAATGTTCAAGAGAAAGAAGGGATTGATTGGTCATGGTTGGAATATTGCTGATGGTGTGCTTTCTATGTTTGCTCAGTCATGTCTGACCAGGGGTTAAACAACAGCAAGCAACGTCACAACCACTACAACCATCATGACAATGACCACCACCACTACCACCTACACTATCATTGCTACCACCTACACCATACCACAACCAATACCACCACCACTACTAGTGGTGGTGGTGACGGTGTTACCAACACCTTCACTATCCCAACAATCACTACCAGTAACAATACCATCAATCAACCATCACACCATCACTCCTACTGTCATCACCACCGAGCTACAACCAATGAACTTTAACTGCCACCAACACCACTACTACTATATGATATAAATTGAACACACAGACACACACACAAACCCTCAAGAAATCAGACAACAAACTAGTCACTAATCCCTCCTACACACACACACTTTTTTTACCCCATTAAGAAAAAAACGGTGGGAAGAGTCTGTCTCATAATACTAGATAGTTATAATTTTAAAAGGGTTTTCTACGCACAGTGACAGACAGAAAGGGATAAAAGGATGATAGGTTGGGTGGGTGATCGGGACAACTGATAAGAACCATTGAAGTGGGGACAGTAGCAGCTGGCTCCATGACTGTAGTAGTAAGGATTAAAATTAGGGAACAGATAAACACACGCACTCATAAATATGCATATATATAAACAAATAAATATATATGTGCATGCGTGTGTATGTATGCATGTATGTATGTGTGCGTGTGTATGTATATATATATATATATATATATATCTTCATTATAATACCATAAATCAGGAGAAGAGCATACCCTATAAAATATAGAACAGTTATTTATTTTTGTATGTATAGCATAAGTCTAGAAAAAACCATTGGTTTCATATCTAGTGTGAACTAGACATCTCTTCAATATTGTTTAGAGAAACTGAAGAGATGTCTAGTTCACGCTAGATATGAAACCAATGGGTTTTTTTCTAAACTTACACTACACATACAAATATATATATATATATGCATGTGTGTGTATATATATATATATATATATATATATATAT
>NC_069003.1:17100854-17103121 GCF_001194135.2 Octopus bimaculoides
ATATATATATATATATATATATATATATATATATATATATATATATATATATATACCAAAGTGAACAAATCACTTTCTTTCTCTCTCTTTATATATATATAAGTATATGTATGTTTATATATACGTGTGTGTGTGTGTATGTGCAGACACGTGTGTGTGTGTGTGTGCACAGACACGTGTGTGTGTGCGCAGACACGTGTGTGTGTGCATGTGACATAAGAACCCTAAAAAGAAAACACCTTGAACAACAAAAAGTAGAAAAAAAGAATGAACAACAAAAAGATAAATTGAACTTACAGATGAAAAGAGTATGTGTGTGTATATATATATGTATATATATATTTATATATATATATATATATATATATATATATATATGTGTGTGTGTGTGTTTAGCAGAGTGTCGCTAATGAATTAGTAATGCTCTGTTCAAGTCAGGTTCGTTGTTGATGTTTTGCCTTTAAATATAATAAGCCCTGATATATGTCCCTTTTTTCTACTTAAAAAGAACTGGGGTCAGCTTGTACTGTATATGTGCAGTTTAACAGTTACACACAAAGGGGAACTATTCCATTTTGTGATAAGGGGTGAAAGGTATGGTGAGAAGCGAGCTCACTAAAAAGGGACAAAGCAAGAGAAAGAGGGAAACTGAGGAGAAAGAAACTGTATGAGCAAGAAGACAGATAGGTAGGTAGGTAGGTAGGTAGGTAGGTAGATAGATAGATAGATAGATAGATAGATAGATAGATAGATAGATAGATAGATAGTAAGACAGATAGAAAGATGGATATACATATATATAGGTAGATGTATAGATAGCAAGATTGATGGAAACAGATAGGTAAGTAGACAGATATGTAGATAAACAGATGATTAGACAGACCAGCATTGACAGATATATATATATATAGATAGATATATATACACACACACACACACATATATGTGTGTGTGTGACAGTTGGAAAAAGCTATATAAATCAGAATTTAAAATATAAAAGGTGTTGCGGAAAATAGCACAGAGGTAAATATGAGACATTTTAAGTAAATCTAAGACATCTTCGTATAATTTTAAAATCATTCCTTCTAAATTGAAATGTCTTAGATTTACTTCTGTGCTATATCCACTTCTACCTTTTACACACACACACACACACACACACACACACACACACACACACACACACACACATATATATATATATATATGCTTTTATTCTTTTATTTGTTTCAGTCATTTCAACGCAGACATACTGGAGCACTGCCTTTAGTCAACCAAATCGACCCCAGGACTTATACTATTGGTCTCTTTTGCTGAACCACTATGTTACAAGGATGTAAACACACAACATTGGTTGTCAAGCAATGTTGGGGGACAAACACAGACACAAACATATACATATATATGTATATATATGACAGGCTTCTTTCTGTTTCCGTCTACCAAATCCACTCACAAGCTTTTGGTCAGCCCAAGGCTATAGTAGAAGATATTTGCCCAAGGTACCGTGCAGTGGAACTGAACACAGAACCATGTGGTTGGTAAGCAAGCTACTTACACACAGCCACTCCTGCGCCTACCTACATACCTACCTGCCTACATACATACATACATTCTTTTACTCTTTTACTCATTTCAGCAATGTGGTTGCAGTGATGCTGGAGCATATATATATATCATCATCATCATCATCATCATCATTGTTTAACGTCTGCCTTCCATGCCGGCATAGCCACAGTCAAATGACTGAAACAAGTAAAAGAAGAATATATATATATTTATCTACATATATATATATATATACAGCTCCATTTGAGCGTGATCGTTACCAGCATCACCTTCTATCACTTGTGCTGGTGGCATGTTAGAATATCATTCGAGCGAAGTCGTTGCCAGTGCTGCTGGACTGGCTCCTGTGCAGGTGGCACGTAAAATACACCTTTTTGGGCATGGCCATTGCCAGTGCCGCCTGACTGGCCTTCATGCCGGTGGCACATAAAAGCACCCACTACACTCTTGGAGTGGTTGGCGTTAGGAAGGGCATCCAGCTGTACAAACTCTGCCAAATCAGATTGGAGCCTAGTGTAGCCATCTGGTTCACCAGTCCTCAGTCAAATCGTCCAACCCATGCTAGCATGGAAAGCGGACGTTAAACGATGATGATGATGATGATGATGATGATATATATCTGTCTATCTATATGTATGTATATATATATATATATATATATTTGTGACGCACATGGAATAGATTTCTTTGAAGTGAGA
>NC_069003.1:17103529-17106466 GCF_001194135.2 Octopus bimaculoides
TATCCAATTAACTAAAGACTTGTTTTGTTTATGCTTTTCCCTCCGGTTTTTTGTTCTATGTGTGCCATAAATATCGCCATCCGTTTAGAGAAAAATTTGTAGTTTAGAATCAGTAGTTCTTTGACTGCTATTTCTAAATTTTCAGTATGTTGGAGAAGCATCTCAATGCTAATCCCTGTATATTTATGATGATAAATGGTTTTACCAATAAAGGTTTTTTCATACTGAACTACTTGGCAAAATTGTTAATTATTAATTCTATTATTAATTGACGATTCCCTGCCCTTATTCTTGTATATATATATATATATATATACATACATATATAAATACCATTATTATTATTATTATTTACAGGATTATAAAACACGATGCTGTATATTAAAACCATTCGAGTATATAGCCTCGAGCTGGCCAAAGCTTTGTGATTGGATTTGGTAGACAGAAACTGAAAGAAGCCCATCATATATCTATATATATATGTGTGTGTGTGTGTGTGTGTGTGTGTGTGTGTGTGTGTGTGTGTGTGTATACATATATGTGTGTGTGTATATATATATGTGTGTGTGTGTGTATGTATATGTTTGTGTCTGTATTTGTCCTCCCACTGTCACTTGACAACTGATGTTGGTGTGTTTTGTCCCTGTAACATAGCGGTAAGACAAAAGAGTCCGATAGGATAAGTACTAGGCTTACAAAGAATAAGTCCTGGGATTGATTTGTTTGACTAAAGGCAGTGCTGCAGCATGGCTGCAGTCAGATGACTGAAACAAATAAAAGAATATATATTATCATCATCATCATCGTTTAACGTCCACTTTCCATGCTAGCATGGGTTGGACGATTTGACTGAGGACTGGCAAGCCAGAAGGCCGCACCAGGCTCCAATCTTATCTGGCAGAGTTTCTACAGCTGGATGCCCTTCCTAACGCCAACCACTCCAAGAGTGTAGTGGGTGCTTTTATGTGCCACCAGTACGAGGGCCACTCACACGGTAGGTGTTTCTTACATGCCACCTGCACGGGAGCCAGTCCAGTGGCACTGGCAATGACTTCGCTTGAATGATATTCTAGCATGCCACCAGCACAAGTGATAGAAGGTGATGCTGGTAATGATTACGCTCAAATGGTGCTATTTTCGGGCCACTAGCACGGAAGCCAGACATCTGCTCTGGCAATGAACACGCTCAGACAGGTGCCAGTCATCGAGTATGGTTCAGTTACGATTTCGATTTTACTTGCCCCAGCAGGTCTTCGCAAGCAGAGTTTAGTGTCCAATGAAGGAGAGGTTGGCATGGGTGCCAGTCGTCAGATTCGGTTCGATTTCAGGTTTCAAATTTCAAATTCCAAATTCACTTGTCTCAACAGGTCTTCGCAAGCAGAGTTTTTAGTGTCCAATGAAGTAAAAATAGGAATAAGTGAGCTGGCTACACTCCTGGCAGAGGTCACAGGTTATGCTTTCACTTGGCTTGCTGGGTCTTCTCACGTACTGCATACTTCCAAAGGTCCCTGTCACAGGTCATTGCCTCGGTGAGGCCTAAAGTTCGGAGGTCGTGCTTCACCACCTCATCCCAGGTCTTCCTGGGTCTCCCTCTTTCACAGGTTCCCTCAACTGCTAGGGTGTGGCACTTTTTCACACAGCTATCCTCATCCATTCTTGTCACATGTGCATACCAGCGCAATCGTCTCTCTAACACAACACAACTGATGCTTCTAATGTTCAGCTTTTCTCTCAAGGTACTTACACTCTGTTGAGTATGCACACTGACATTACACATCCATCGGAGCATACTGGCTTCATTCCTTTCAAGCTTACACATGTTCTCAGCAGTCACGGCCTATGTTTCACTGCCATGTAGCATGGCTGTTCGTATGCATGCATCATACAGCCATGAGAGGCCCTTTGTCACCAACAGAGGTAAGAGCTCTCTAAACTTTGCCCAGGCTATTCTTATTCTAGCAGCTACACTTTCAGTGTAGCTACAAACTTGGTCACCTAGGTAGCGGAAGCTATCAACTACTTCTAGTTTCTCTCCCTGGAGTATGGCAAAGGTTGTTTTCCACACATTTTCAGTGTTTATTGCTCCTGAGCATCTGCCACATACGAAAACTATCTTGCTAGTTAGTCTTCTTCCTTTGATATTGCTGCACCTTTTATGTGTCCATAGCTTACACTGGGTACATCTTACAGAGTTTCTACCTACACCTTTTTTACAGATCAAGCAAGGCCATCTACCTGAAGGGGTTTGTGTTTTGTCTACCTTCCTACTTATTAGGACTTTGGTTTTAGCTAGGTTGACTTTAAGGCCCTTCGATTCTAGTCCCTGCTTCCACACCTGAAACTTCTCCTCTAGTTCTGATAGTGATTCAGCAATCAGTGCAAGGTCATCAGCATAGAGGAGTCCCAGGGGCATCCCGTGTTGAATTCCTGTGTTATTGCCTGGAGGACTATGATAAATAGGAGGGGGCTGACGACTGAACTCTGGTGGACCTCTACCTCTACCCGGAATTCTTCACTGTACTCATTGCCAATCCTCACCTTACTGACAGTGTCCCTGTACATGGCTCACACAGCTCTCACTAACCGCTCATCTATCCCTAGTTTCCTCATTGACCACCAGATAAGGGATCGGGGGAACCTGTCAGAGGCTTTCTCCATGTCAACGAAAGCCAGGTACAGAGGTTTATCTTTGGCTAGGTATTTCTCCTACAGCTGTCTTACCAGAAATATAGCATCAGTGGTGCTTTTCCCTGGCACGAACCCAAACTGCATCTCATCTAAACTGACTCGCTCCCTAATTAGTTAGGCTATGACCCTCTTGTTGACCTTCATTACCTGGTCCAACAACTTGATACCTCTGTAATTGCTTGTGTCTAAAGCATCACCTTCACCTTTGTAGCAGTTGACTATGGTACTGCTACACCAGTCATTGGGTAT
>NC_069003.1:17109334-17109869 GCF_001194135.2 Octopus bimaculoides
TATATATATATATATGTATGTATGTATATGTATGTGTATGTATATATAGTTAATTAAGAAAATAGAGAAAAAGACAAGAAAAACTTACACGAGGATATAACACATGCAAAGTATTAATAAGATGCACAGAGAAGAAAAGAGTAGTGGTTTTATGTTTTGAGTATAGCACTTCTTCGGAAACCGGAGACGTAGGAAAGACCAAAAGAAAAGGACGAAGGAGGAAAATATCACAAACAGTCCACATGTAGTTACATGTTTGAAATGACTGGAAGTAGATGGGCAAAGAGAAAGTGCTCTCTGGGACAGAGGAATGTGAAGAATGGTCAGTATGTGTGTGGGGGGATGGTGTGTGCATATGTGTGATGGCATGTGTGTGTGTGTGTATGGCAGTAACTGAGTGTGTGCATGTGTGTGTGGTATATATATATGTATATATATATATATTGCGGACAATGCCAAATTCAACATATTGATGGCTGACCTCTTCAGAGTAATGCAAAATGTCTCCTGCATGTGCGACCCTACAGAATTAAAG
>NC_069003.1:17109969-17111596 GCF_001194135.2 Octopus bimaculoides
ATTGTTTTGAGCCCACCTTGCGGTGGGGTCTCTTTATATAGTTTTATTGAATGTGTAGGGCTGGAGAGAGAGATATATAGGATAGTAAGAGAGGGTGAGGAATATATATATATATAGGCACAGGAGTGGCTGTGTGGTAAGTAGCTTTCTTGCCAACCACATGGTTCTGGGTTCATTATGTATATACATGTGTATAGAGTGTTAGGTGTGATGTACAGAATGGAATATTGAAAAAAAAAAGTCGTCAGAATTTTGGAAGAAAACCTTTTATTTCTTCATTATTATTAGCCCTTTCGTTCCATCTAGAACTTGTCAAATACAATTTCATGAATGTACAAACAGCTTGCTCATTTATATAAAACAGATGTTTTTTAGGTGTTTTGTTTCGAAGAGAACATTGTTTTTTTTTTGTTTTTTTTTTGAGTGAGGTTCCAAGATGGATAGATAAAAATATATGTAGGTATATAGTCTGATTGATTGATAGATAGATGGATGGATATGTTTCTTTATTGCCCACATAGGGCTGAACACAGATGGGACAAAATACAAAGTAGAGCTTTTCTTTTGGGGAAGAAGAAGAGAAAAAACAAGTGGGTCCAATTTCGATCAAAAGGGATTTTAGAAAAAAAAAGGTCAATCAATAGGGACCATGTATCACAAAAATGTCAATGTAAAAAGGGAAAACAGATTAGGTTTATCCATGGAAAGAAAAGCCTTGGGCAATAATGTCATGCAAAAAAATCACATACCAGTAAGTGACTCTTTTTTCCTTTCTTTTTTTGGTTTATAGGATTATGCTCAAGGTGGCTCTGTCATTCACACGTGGCATCCTTGCTACATTCACCCATCTTTTTTGAAACATACACTAGACAAAACTTCCTTCTCTATTCTCACCTTCCTCTTCAGGTGATATTTGAAGAAGTTGATGAGAGATTTACCAGAGAAGGAAGTGTTTGTCTCTAGACCTTTCAGATGCATGCACTATACACATTCTTTTGCCATAGCCACAAGTACGATGAAAATGGCTCTTCCTTCCCATTTCAAGGAAGGAGGCACGACAATATTCACAATAGACTCGGTTGATAAACTGGCTCGCCCCACATGCAATAGCAGTCGTTCGACATAGGCCCACAGGTTGGAAATGGTTGGACACTGTACGAGTGTGTGCAGAACGGTTTCATCACTCTGACCACATCTCGGGCAGGTCAGCCCTGTGTTTCTTGAGCCATGCCTCTAGAGCTTATCCCGAATGGGTAGTACTTCCAGGCTAGGTATCTCTGGAAGTTGTCCATAGGTCCCAGCCCAGATAGATAGATAGATAGATAGATAGATAGATAGATAGATAGATAGATAGATAGATAGATGGATGGGTGGATGGATGAATGGATGGATGAATGGGTGGATGGATGGATGGATAACTTTCTTTTTTTATTGGCCACACAGGGCTGAACACAGAGAGGACAAATACAAATGTAGAGCTTTTCTTTTCGAAAATGAAAAAGAAAAGGAGAGAAAGGAAGAAAACAATGTAAAATTCCAATCAAAAGGGATCGAGGAAAAAAAAACAATCAAAAGGGTTCGTGTATCATAGAAGAATTTTTAAAATGTAAAAAGCAAGATTAGGTTT
>NC_069003.1:17112342-17116338 GCF_001194135.2 Octopus bimaculoides
GGTGTAGTTGGGAATATGTCCATGTTTATACTGTGATCACGCCTCTTTCAATTCCATGATTTTGCATTAGAGAACATTAGCATAGCACTTACAAAACTTACTGTCTCTGCTTTTCTTTCAAACATTCAACTTTGGAGAGAATTTTTTGATGAAATGTAGTGCCATTGCTTTTCAGTATTGCTGCATATTTCCAGATGCTTACTTAATAGAATCTTGTGTAATTCTTGTCGGATATGTTGCCTGTGGATTCTTGCACATTGGCAGCAGGAATTATTTGTTTCGCCAATGTAATTTACTTTGCAGTTTGGGCAGGTAATGCAGTATAGGAGGTTTTGTGTTTTGCATTTCATATCTGCATTTATTTTGAAAAAGGATCCGCTCTTGAATTTTATGTGGGAACCACTTTCGAAGTATTTGAAGTTGTTGATATTGTTCCATGTTCCACATCTCCTATCTCCACATTCTTTTACTAAATATTCTGATTCATTCTCTGATTTGAATTCTGCCCTTGTGAGGTTTTTTGGTTGGCATCTGCTCTTCTGTAAGGTGTTTTTTTTCAATCAGAGTTTTTATTTTGGGTCTTTGTAAGGAGTATCGGTAAGTTCAATTTTATGGTGTGAAAGATGTTGGTTATTCCAGGACTGTGTGTTAATAAACAGAATCGTATTTTCATTAACTTTTTCCTTAGGTGTCCATAGTGGGGTGATCTTCAGTTTCATTGCCTTTTTAATTCCCTCGTTAATTAATCCTAAGGGGTATTTCTGCATTGTGAGGAAGCCTTTGAGTTCGTTGAGTCGGATTTCATGTATTTGGGGTCAGATGTATCTTGCCATGCTGTATGAGATGTTTCTTTTGATGTGTGATGGATGGCAAGGGTAGAAATTTAAATATTGGTGTGTGTCAGTTTTTTGTAAAATATGTCTGTAGTGACTGCAGAGTTCTGTATTTTTATGTGAATATCCAAGAATGGTAGTTCATTGCAACTGGATTTTGTCGTGAATTTGATGGATGGGTGAAGTGTGTTCAGTATATTATTAAATATATTCTGATCTTCATTCAATTTGTCCCAGAAGATGAAGCAATCATCAAGGAAGCGTTTCCACTTTTTAATGATATATTTCTTGTACTTCTGATCAAAAGCTTTTTCTACTTCCTCATAAAGTTTTTCTTCTAAGTATTCCATAACTAAGTTTGCAAACAGCGTACCCATAGCTGTGCCCTTTATCTGTTGATATGTTTTATTGTCGAATCTAAAGGTATTTTCCTCTAGTACTAGGCATGTGGCCTTGGTGATGAAGTCAGTCTTGAAGCGTTTATTTATCCATTCTCTATGTTTCTTTAACCAGTGTTTGATTGCTTCTAAGCCTAAAGTGTGAGGTATATTAGTATAGAAATTGGTGACATCAAAACTTACAAGTATAGTACCTTCTGCGACAGTGGGAGGGATGTGTTGGTTGAAATCTATGCCATCCCAGACATAACTGGGTATTAGAGGGTGCAAAGGTTTTAGAAGTATATCTAAAAAATGACTTAATTGTTGTGTTGGTGCTTGAGGTCCAGCAACTATTGGTCTTAGTTTGAGGTCATTAGGCTTTAGTATTTTTACATACTGGTTCTTCTGCTTATTTATGGCACTTTGTATTTCGGAGCTTTTGTGGATTTTAGGTAATCCATAGAAATTGCTCTCTTTGATTACAGAGTTGCATATATAATCTTTCTCCTTGTCTGTGAAGGAATCTTGGAAGTCATTGATTAGTCTTCTGATTTTATTCATTATCATTTTTTCTGAGTGTCTTGGTTCTTCCTTGTAGTAGGTTTGGTTTGTTAACATTTCCAATATTTTATCTTTATAACAGTCGTTGTCCATGATAACTATTGCCCCTCCCTTGTCGGCTTCTTTTAGGATGATTGAGTTGTCATTCTTCAGTGTTTGTAAGGCTTCCTTTTCTTCTTTACAAAGGTTTTGTTTGCATTTGTGGGTATTTAGGGGAAATTTTGAAATTATGTCTATATACGCATCTAAATATTTGTCCTTTCTCTTGTAGGGGGTGAAGTGGGATTTATTTCTGACTATTGATTCATCAGGGATAAATAGCAGTAGCATTCTTCCCTTTCATGGGACTGTCACATTAAGTTGACTACAAACCATCAATTTAAATCTTTATTGTTGAAGAATTCTATAAGTCGGAGGTGACAGTTGAAGTGTTCAATATCAGATTTCAGTTCAATGAGATTAGGGTGGATGTCGGGGTAAACTTGAAACCCTTTAATAGGAGGTTCATTTCATTCTTGTTGAGGTTCCTATTTGACAAATTTATGATCTTCGGATCTATATGTTGTGTGTGTTTAATTAAATTTTGTGTATCATTGGGTCCAGTGCATGGTTTTGGTATTTTCTCCCTAAAAAAGGAATTGTGTTACCACGTCTCTGTTGTCTGATCTCAGCATTCTGGTTTCCATATAGGTGAGAGGATGGCTCATGTCTTTTATACGAATTCCGTTGGTTATAGGTTTTGTTTTCTTCCCATCTTCCATGCTTTTTTCGCCATTCAAGACATATAGGAATTTTGGTCATAATTCGTGGGTTCCTTGAGTTATCATGATGATTATTATCCCTATTATAGTACCTGTGCTGTCTGTATTTTATTTGTTTTTCTTCTTATGAATTCATCCATCTGGGGTACATGTTATTACGGGTTGGTAGTTGTCTGTATGTTATTTGTCTTTCATGTCTTTTTTCCTTTCCATTTATCCATTTATGGTGTTTGGACTTCTGGGTTGATGGTTGTCTTCTATATTTCATTTGTTGGCTATTTGCAGTGTTATGTATTGTAGAATATGGGTTTCTAGTCTGTACTTCAGGTGAGATGGAGGCTATTTCTGCATATGTTCTTGGGTAATTAGAGGTTCGATACCTCAGTTCAGATACTCTTGGGTTAGTGTCTATGTTTGTTTTCGATTTCTTCGTATTTCTTTGTTGTTGCAGTTTCGTTTTCATAATGGATTTATCTCCATAGTTTTTTTCATAGTTAGTGAACCACTCTTGTTGTTTTTCCCACATTTTTATGGATTTCTCTTCTTCCCACTTTGTGTCTTCTTTCCATAGTTTTTGCAGTTTTTCATGACATTGATTGTCACTCTGCTCAGCAATTTCAGCAAACATAATTGCGTCAATATTTTTCACTTTTTCTTCATGTCTTGCTTTTCGCGATTGTAGAAGACCGATTTCTGTTTCCAGTCGGCATAGAGCTAAATTCACACATTTCCTTGTCTCTTCCAGTGATTCATTTCTTATTTCTTTAATAAGAAATTTTCTGGGCAGGATTGGGCTTTCTTTACTTCGCCAATTCTGGTAGGTGTTTGCTATATTGTTGCATCGAATGCTTTTTCAATATGCATATTTCCTTTCATTCAGGAGTTTCTTCCAGAGATATGGTTTCAAGGTATTATGTTGTACTTCCAGAAATGTGGTTTTAAGTGAGTTTTTTCTTACTACTTTCTTTTTGTTTGTCTCTGTTGTTGGATCACCTTCTGTATGGGTATCATTCATAGTTCTGTCTGTATTCATAAAGATTGCATCTAGTCTTGAAATAAGTAAATTTAACTTATTAGATATTTCTGTGAGAAGTTCTTCTGTATTTTTGGTGTTTCTCGGTTGCAAGTTTGTGTTCTATTCATTCTGGTATCTTGTACATCCAAGGAGATATGTATAGAGTGTTAGGTGTGATGTACAGAATTGAATATTGAGAAAAAAAAAAAGTCGTCAGAATTTTGGAAAAAAATCCTTTTATTTTTTTCATTATTATTAGCCTTTTCGTTTCTTTCTAGAACTTGTCAAATAAAGTTTTGTGAATGTACAAACAGCTTGTTCATTTATATAAAACATATGCTCTTTTGAGGTTTTGTTTAGAAGAAAACATTGTTTTTGTCTTTTTGGGTGAGGTTTCAAGATAATGGAGATAGATAGATAGATAGGCAGGCAGGCAGGCAGGCAGG
>NC_069003.1:17116385-17132627 GCF_001194135.2 Octopus bimaculoides
GAGAGAGAGAGAGAGAGAGAGAGAGCGAGCGAAGGGGTATCCACCTTCCTATTCACCATTCATTTATTTAATTATTTTTTCTTTTACCATTGTATTGAAATGGGTTTAAGGATAGTGACCACTGAAAAAAAAAACAGGTGTGGTTTGGTCATCACTGAAAGTTTTTTTGCTTTCTTTCTATCTCTTTTTTTTCTTTTTTTCCTCCTTTCTTTTTCTCCTCTGGGTTGTATTTAGAATATACCCCTTCCAAACATTCATTTTTGGAGGGAATTTTTTGATAAAGTGTAGTTTTACATGAAAATATATTAGTATAATATTTGCAAATTAAAACAATTTGAAAAATCAATCAATAAATAAAATAAAACGAATATATATACACACACGCATACATACATAAAACTAGAGTATCCCAATGTTACACATATATCTGAACATTTGTAGAGATGAGCCACATTTGGAATAACGAATTCAAATTCTCCAAGTGGTTCCCACATAAAATTCAAGAACGGATCCTTTTTTAATTTAAACGCAGATATGAACTGCAAAATGCAAAACCTCCTATACTGCATTACCTGCCCAAACTGCAAAGAAAACTACATTGGCGAAACAGGTACTCCTGAACAGTCAATGCCCATCCAACAAACTGTCTGTAAATATGTATATATCTTTTTTTCTTATATGTATATTTTCACTTTTATATATATATATATATATATATATGTATGTATATACATATACATATATATTATTTTATATCTTTCAATTGCATATCTTTTCTTTATATTTATATATATTATTTATATTTAATCCTTATTTAATTCTTATTCACACATCGTACCATTTTATTTTTTTTTATATGTATATATATATGTATATTTTTACTTTTATATACATATTTATATTTATTGCATATCTTTTACTTTTTTATATTTATTTATAATTCTTATTTACATTTGGAAATCACATATCATACTTTTCTTTTTTTTTATGTGTGTGCAACTCCGCGTTGATCACCAGAGTGATATTTGATCACTTTATAGAGTGTTTGAGTGTTGGTTTGGTGTCTGGAATGGGATAGCTTACCTCATGGGCAGGTAGAAGCTCTTTAACTTTCATTGGTAATCTACCTAGAAGGAAATCTCTGAAATAAAACCTGAGGCCTTGGAAGTTCCTGGTTTTGTCAATTTTCATGTCACACCAGTGAAAGTCTTCTTGGGCCAATAGGTGGGGGTAGTGCAGTGCAAGCTACACCCACTGAAAATTATTCATCTGCATAACAAATCTTAGTAAAATTATTGAATCAGTTGGTTGGCAGAAACCAAAAATGTACTTGTAACTTACTGTCAGTAAATGTCAAAAAAGGCTTGGGAACAGGTCTGGCTTGACAGGTGTCCCAGTGTATCACAGGCTGGACCTGGTCATCATCCTGCCACTGTGATCAAACAATCTTCAAGAAAAAGTAAAAATAAATATCCTTTGAATTTTGGCTGTTGGAATGTGTGCACACTTCTTGATGATAATTTCAACAAGAGGCCAGAAAGGTGTACTGCACTTGTTGCATGTGAGCTTAAGAAATATTCCCTTGATATAGTTGTGCACTCTGAAACTTGTCTCTTTGGTGAGGGTCAAGTAAATGAACCTACTTATGGATATACTACCTTTTGGCAAGGCCCATTGTTGAGAATCTGGTGTTGAGTTTGCTCTCAAGAATACATTAGTATCCTCCATTGCAGAGCTTCCAAGTGGTATATCTGACTGGATCATGTCATGCTGTATCAAACTGACAAAAGGTAGGTTTCTTACCGTTGTCAGTATTTATGCACCAAGAATTCTGATGAAACTGTTGGACAGTTTTATGATTCTAGCACAATTATTGAGAAAAGTACCAATTTCTGACAAGCTGGTCATATTGCGAGATATCAATGCAAGAGTTGGAAAGGACTAAGTTTCATGGCCTGTTTTAGGTCGACATGGGATTAGAAAATGTAATGAAAATGGAATAGCTCTTTTGATGTTTTGTATTGAGAATAATCTGGTTGTCACTAACACTCTGTTTAAGCACAAAAAAAAATATATATAAAATATAGTGTCTGACGCCCCCAACATCTAAGCACTGGCATCTCATAGATTATATTTTGATGAGAAAACATTGATATGAAAGACGTTTCTAGCATTCAGGCCATGAGAGAGGCAGAGAGCTGGACTGACCATCATCTAGTACGTGGAAAAATAGATTTTTTGATAATGCCTAAAAATCGACAGTCTGGTCCTAAGGTACCCAAAAAGTTAAATGTTGCAAACTTTAAATTATTAAGCAGCTTGCAAAGATTCCACAATGCTATAGAAAGTATCAATCTTGACCCAAACAATCTATGGGAAGGTTTCAAAACAAAAATATTTCAGGCTGCAAGTTCGTCAGAGGGATTTAAATCACGTAAGTCCAGTGACTGGTTCTCAGAGAAATCAGCAGAAATTCATGATCTACTTTTAGAAAAACAAAACTTAGGCAATACGCGTCTTCCTCAGTCCTTGAACCCCGACCCAAACGAAGCTTACAGAAAGCTGAAAAGGAAAGTGCAGACTGCTCTAAGGAAAATTAAACAGGAATGGTGGAATGATAGTGCAAAAGGGACACAAGAAGCAGCTGATAGAAATGATGCCAAGTGTTTGTACTCTTATGTTAAGGAGGTATATGGCCCAAAATCTTCTTCAATATCTCCAGTGAGAACAGAAAATGGATGTTTTCTTCTGACTCACACCGTTTCTATTCATAAGCATTGGGTAGAACATTTTTCTGCATTTTTGAATAGACCATCATCCGTTGACTTGAGGATGGTAGAAAAAAATCAAACACCTTCCAGTTATAGAAGAGATGGCATTTGAACCAACTCTAAATGGCATTTATTTAGCTGTGAATAAGCTGAATAACAATAAGTGTCCAGGGTCTGATGGAATCTGTGCAGAAGTCTTGAAATATGGGGGTGAAAAAATGTTTGAACTCTTAAATATATTAATTTGTCATTGTTGAAGAACTGAAAAAGTGCCTCAAGACTGGATTGATGCCATTTTAGTCTCCCTGTATAAATTGGGGCCAAAGGATCTGTGCGGTAATTTTCGTGGGATTTCGCTTTTGTCTGTGATTGGAAAGGTACTTGCCCACATTTTGTTAGAACGTTTAAATACCTTTATAGTTCCAAATATAGTGTCTGAGTCTCAGTGTGGTTTTCATTCCTCCAGGGGCACAGCTGATTGTATCTTTACTGTCAGATAATTACAAGAAAAGTGCATTGAACAGAATCTTGCTCTATACCATTGCTTTGTTGATTTGAGCAAAGCATTTGTTAATCAAAATGCTCTGTGGCTAATTCTAAGGAAAATAGGTTGCCCAGAAAAATTTGTAAATATGATCAGGGCTTTGCATCAAGATATGAAAGCTAGAGTTAACTTTGGTGGTAGGCTCTCTGAATCTTTTGTTGTGAAAAATGGAATAAAGCAAGGAGACCTTGATGCACATACCCTCTTCGCAATATACTTTGCTGTTGTGTTGTTACATGGTTTTCAAAACTCTGCAGAGGGTATTTACATAAAATATCAAACAACAGGGAATGTTTTCAATCTGACCAGACTCGCTCTTTACAAATCATTTGTCTTACCATCCCTGTTGTATTCCTGTGAAACTTGGACTTGTTATGGAAAGCATTTTAAATTGTTAGAACAATTCCACCAAAAATGCCTTCATCACATTTTAAAAATTAAATGGAGTTCTTTTACTCCAAACACAGATTTCCTTACATCTGCAAGCATCACCTCAATTAAAGCTATGATTTTGAGGAACCAAATGACATGGTATGGCCATAATGTTCGAATGGCAGATGAACGCATGCCGAAACAGCTGTTTTATGATGAGCTTGCAGAGGGGAAACACTATTGGCATAAGCCTGACAAAAGGTTTAAGGATGGCATAAGGACTACTATGAAGTCACTTGGAATGGATCCAGAAGACACAGAACCCTTGCTTCTGATCGAGTTGCATGGTGAACAAAAGTGTAGAGTGGAGTGAAAGCATTTGAAGAGGCCAGGATAACACATGTAAGACTCAAAAGAGATCTAACGAAGAATGTAACGATCGAGAAGGTGAATGACAATGACCTTTTTATGTGCACAGACTGTGACAGACCATGCTGGGCTCAAATCTCATCTGTGAACCCATGGAAAATGAACCTCCACCAACTATTCTCCCTATATGTCTGTACACACCTTTGAATGCAGTGTATGCTAGGTTTGCAAATCCAATGGAGGCCTCAAAAGACATTTTAAGACCCACAAAGATCAGAACTTATCTGCAGCTCTTGGTGGTCCAAATCAGATGTACAATCTGTGTGGGTGTCTTTTCAGAACATTGTCTGGTTTAAAAAGCCACATCAGATGCCATGATTTAGTTAAGGTGTAGGTACAGGAAGTGGTCAAACTCTGCATAGGGAGTAGACAACCACCACACACACACACACACACACACATATATATATATATATATGTACATACATACATACATAATATATATACATACATACATATATATGTGTATATATATATATATATATATATACATAGGGAGAATTTACAAAAAAACAAAAGACAAAGACAGGTGGTGTAGAAAACAAACACATATATTAGTATAACGCTCAGGAATTGAAAAAGTCTTTAACGTTTCGAGCCTATGCTCTTCCACAGAAAGGAACACAGAAAGAAACAAGGAGAGAAAGAACAGAAAGTACAGGAAAGTTAAGAAAGTAATAATAATAATAATAATAGTTTTACATAAAGTTCAAAGGCTTCATATATACATATACATACATACATATATGTCTCTCTCTATATATATATGCATAATTTGCTGCCTTCAGCCCCAGCAAGTAAGAAACGTTGAAAAGTGAATGTAAAAGCATGCCTTTTCCTTTCTCTCTATTTTTGAAAATATTTGAGTAACTTGAATTATGAATTACTGTGGATGAATAATATATTTTAAAGTTATACATATTTTTTTCACCTCTTAAAATGACTTTTTGTACTGTTGGCTAAAATAATTTTTTTCCTGTCTGAATCTCTCTTATTTCTTGTTTGCAATGGCTACTCCCTGCTACTTACTAGCTTGGGGCAAAGTCTGCCATCTTTGTCCATTTCCGGCTGTCACCTCCACACCTGTTCCTCCCCCATCCCTCAGACTTTCATGTGTTTGGCCATTTGATGACACTTGAAAATATGCACAGTTAAGCTAGGAATTTCTCTTGTGTTTTAATCGCCTCATTCATTCAAACTCATCTTTTCTCTAAAATAATTCTTTCTTGTTTGTTCTGCCCCTAAAATGACTAACCTTGTTTCTTGGCTAAATCATCATGCTGGCATGGGTTGGTCAGTTTGACTGAGGACTGGTGAACCAGATGGCTACACCAGGCTCCAATCTGATCTGGTAAAGTTTCTACAGCCGGATGCCCTTCCTAATGCCAACCACTCCAAGAGTGTAGTGGGTGCTTTTATGTGCCACCGAAACAAGGGCCATTCAGGCAGTTCTGGCAACGACTATGCTCAAAAGGTGTTTTTTACGTGCTACCTGCATGGGAGCCAGTCCGGTGGCACTGGCAACGACCACGCTCAAATGTTGTTTTTTCACGTTCCACCAGTACATGTGCTGGTATGGCGATGCTGGCAATGATCACACTCGAATGGTTCTTTTTATGTGTCACTGGCATGGGAGCCAATCTGTGGCCCTGGCAATGATCACACTCGGATGTGCTTTTAACGTTCCACTGGCACAAGCGTCAATCAGGCGGTACTGTCATTGGCCATGTCAGCGATTTTGATTTTGATGTCACTTTTCTCTAAAATAATTCTTTCTTGTTTGCTCTACCCCTTATAATGACTTTTCCGTCCTGTGGTTGCACCCACACTTTCCCACCCCCCACCACCAATATTGGAAATCTCTTTCTCTTACCGGACATCCAGTTGCCCTTCCCCTTCTCCTCTTATATTGATAATCTTGTCACTCTTTCTCTTTCTCTCCTCACCCCATCTCTGGACTAACCAAACCAGATAGCAGCTCACTTACCTTCTTTGTTTTTCACCATTTATATCTGCATCAGTAATGCTTACACCCACAATGCTCATAACACTTATATTTACAACACCCCAAACACTTTCATATACAATGCTTCCTTGCTCCCCCCCCCCCCCAGTAGAGGCAACAACCTTAACACTTCTAACATGTTTGAATGGCAGTAGGTTAAAAGCAAGAACACTATTATGATATCTGTTACCAAATGATCATGGAAATCTTCTTCTCAGGTGCTAAATAACATCTCTCTATCCTGTGTTACCTCCCATATTTCTTTCTCAGTTGGCATTCTAAATGTAGGCACATTGAAAGGTAGGTCTAGCAAGATTGTAGAGACGCTTGAATGGAGACGTGTTGATGTATGTTGCATACAAGAGGTAAGGTGGAGAGGAGCTTCAGCCAGAGTCCTCACCAGCAAAGCACATAGGTATAAACTCTTCTGGGAAGGTAATGGTGATGGAATAGAGGGTGTGGGCATACTTCTTGCAGAGAAATAGGTGAATAAGGTCATAGAGGTAGTAAGGCTGTGTGATAGCATACTTAAACTCAGGCTAGTCTTATAGAATGGTATAGCTACAATTATCTCTGCATACACCCCATAAACGGGACTACCAAATGAACAGAAGGATCACTTTTATATTCTTATGCAGGCTACCTCAAAGATAAGTGACAATAATCTCATCTTTGTCGCTGGAGATTTTAATGATGTACATGGGGGCCATGAAGTTGGTACCAGAAACGAAGAGGGAACTAGGCTTCTGGAGTTCTGCAATGCAAATAACCTATTGATCTGCAACACGAACTTCAGGAAACCAGCTAGCCACCTGATAACCTATCAATTGGGTGATTGCTACCCAGACTGATTCCATTCTCACCAGACAGCAGATGCATGGTTTCTCCTTGGTTAAGAATGTACCCCCCAGCATAGACTAGTTATTAATGACTTTAGACTCAAGGTGAGGATGCCAAAAAGCAGACCAATCTGGAAAAGAAGGACTTGGAAGCTAAAGAACATGGTCAGAGGTTTAGGGATATCCTTACTGAGAAATTTGCTGATAGGGAGGAAGAGCTACACTCCTGTGACATCGACGGCAGCTGGGAATTCCTGCGAGACAGCTTGCTGAGTGCCACAGACCAAATCTGTGGCTGATGCAAAGTCCCTTCCAGACCCATGGTGGTGGAACAATACTATAGACAGGGCCATCAGAGCAAAAAAACAGGCTTGGAAGGCCTGTAAGAGTGGGGATAGCAGGAGAATGTATCAGATAGCCAAAAGGGAGGCATGGAGACAGGTATATATAGCCAAGTGAGTAGCAGAAAAGAAGAGGTTTGTCAATGTTCAGCAATGTAAGGACCAAAGAACTGAAGTATTTTAGATTGCAAGACAGTGTGTGAGAGAAAACCATGATGTCATAGGAGGGAAATGTGTCTGCATAAACAATGATGCCCTTGCATTTAATGATTCTGCAAAGAAAGAGGCTTGGAGATGCCATTGTGAAAGATTGCTGAATGTGAAAAATGGATGGGATGGGGAGAGTCTGCCGAAGGTTGACCCAATTGAGGGACCAGCTATCTGAATTGACAGTACCCTGGTAGATAAAGCAATTAAGGATATGAAGACAAGGAAAGCACCTGGCCCGTTAGGAACCACCACTGAGATGCTTAACATATCAGGTGGTGTGGGTTATGGTCTTGTCACCCACATTGTAAATCAGGTGGTTCACAAAGGAGTCATATCCAAAGACTGGTGTAGCAACATCATAGTCAACTGCTACAAAAGTAAAGGTGATGCTTTAAATAGAAATAACTATAGAGGTATCAAATTATTGGATCAGGTGATGAAAGTTACTGAGAGGGTCATAGCCCAACTAATTAGGGAGAGAGTTAGCCTAGATGAAATGCAGTTTGGTTTTGTGCCAGGCAGAAGCACCACTGATGCTATATTTTTGGTAAGGCAACTGCAAGAGAGATATCTAGTCAAAGATAAACCTCTGTACTTGGCTTTTGTTGACTTGGAGAAAGCCTTTGACAGGGTTCCCCGATCCCTTATCTGATGGTCAATGTGGAAACTGGGGTTAGGCGATTGGATGGTAAGAGCTGTACAAGCCCTGAACAGGGATGCTGTCAGTAAGGTGAGGGTTGGCAATGAGTATAGTGAAGCATTCCGAGTAGAAGTAGTGGTTCACCAATGATCAGTCCTCAGCCCCCTCTTGTTTATTTTAGTCTTCCAGGCAATAACAGAGGATTTCAAGACAGGCTGCCCCTGGGAGCTTCTCTATGCTGATGACCTTGCTCTTATAGCTGATTCACTGCCAGAACTAGAGATGAAGTTTAGGGTGTGGAAGCAAGGTCTAGAATCAAAGGGCCCTAGGGTTAACCTAGCAAAATCAAAACCTTAGTAAGTACAAAGGCTGTCAAATCACAAACCCCTTCAGGTAGATGGACCTGCTCGATCTGTAGAAAAGGCATGGGTAGAAATTCCATACAATGTACCTTTCGTAAGCTTTGGACACATAAAAGGTGCAGCAATATCAAAGGAAGATTAACCGAGAAGATAGTTTTTGAGTATGGCAGATGCACAGGGGCAATAAACACTGAAGATGTACAGAAAATAGATTCCCATCACATGCCAGGAGAGAAACTACAAGTAGTTAATAGCTTCTGCTACCTAGGCGACCAAGTCAGTAGTGGGGGTGGTTGCTCTGAGAGTGTAGCAGCTAGAATAAGAATAGCCTGGGCAAAGTTCGGGAAGCTCCTACCTCTGCTGGTGACAAAGGGCCTCTTGCTCAGGATGAAAGGTAGACTGTATGATGCATGTGTGCAAACTGCAATGCTACATAGTAGTGAAACATGGGCCATGACTGCTGAGGACACGGATAGGCTTGAAAGAAATGAAGCTAGTATGATCTGCTGGATATGTTACGTCAGTGTGCATACACAACAGAGTGTAAGCGCCCTGAGAGAAAAGTTGGGCATAAGAAGCATCAAATGTGGTGTGCAAGAGAGATGACTGTGCTGGTATGGTCATGTGCTATGTATGGATGAGGACAGCTGTGTGAGGAAGTGTCACTCCCTAACTATGGAAGGAACCTGTGGAAGAGGTAGACCCAGGAAGACATGGGATGCGGTGGTGAAGCATGACCTTCAAACATTGGACCTCACAGAGGCAACCACAGGAGACCGAAACCTTTGGAGATATGCCGTGCTTGAGAAGACCTGGAAACTAAAGTGAGATCGCAGCCATGCATGTCCGGCCCAGTTAAGAGTACCCCTGATGCATCTGACGATATGATATGCTTGAGATCTGTTCAATCAAGTAAAACCAATATCATAGTTGTGGCCAGTGCCCCCTTACTGGCTCCTGTTCCGGTGGCACATAAAAAGCACCATCCAAACGTGGTCAATGCGAGGTCTGCTTGACTGGCCCCCACGCCAGTGGCATGTAAAAAGCACCATCCGAACGTGGATGATGCCAGTACCCTGTGATTGGCTTGTGCCAGTGGCACATAAAAAGCACTATTTGAACGTGATCGATGCCAGGCCCGCCTGACTGGCTCCTGTGCACCCACTACACTCTCAGAGTGGTTGGCATTAGGAAGGGCATCCAGCTGTAGAAACATTGCCAGATCAGATTGGAGCCTGGTGCAGCCACTGGCTCTTCAGACCTCTGTCAAAATGGCCAATCTATGCCAGCATGGAAAACGGACATTAAACGATGATAATGATGGGAGTATACTGCTGAAGGTTGTTATATTTTACAAATTTAAATTAAATTTATTTAATTTGTGTATTGAACATGAAACTAGTTCAGTAATTTTAAAATAAACTTTATTCATCTTGGCTGCTTTTACAGTTATTTTGTATCAAGGCAAATTTTTGATGTTTTATTTAAACATCAATTATTCACCATGCATGGAAGCTAAGTTTTTTAACTGCACTGCACTCCTCTCTCTCTCTCTCTCTCTCTCTCTCTCTCTCTCTCTCTCTATATATATATATATATATATATATATATATACATACATACATACATACACACACACACATACAGAGTGAAGGTGTGTGGCTTAGTGATTAGGGCATTGGGTTCATGATTGTAAGGTCATGAGTTCAATTCCTGGCAATGCATTGTGTCCTTAACCAAAACAGTTTATTTCATATTGCTCTAGTCCACTCAGCTAGCAAAAATGAGTAGTACCTGCATTTCAAAGGGCTAGCCTTGTCACATTCTGTGTCACACTGAATCTCGCTGAGAACTGCATTAAGGGTACATGTGTCTGTGGAATGTTCAGCCACTTGCACATTAATTTCACGAGCAAGCTGTTCAGTTGATCGTATCAGCTGGGACCCTCTTCGTCATAACCGATCATCATCTGTGGCGGTAAAACTGGAAATGCTGGATACCTCTTCTGTGTCGCTGGTCCTAGATTAGTCATCATCTCTAGCTGTGGCGATTGTACTGGTGGTAACATATGGTGTGGGCCTGGTCACTCTATCAGTGTTGATGATAATGGTTTGTTCATCATCTGTGGCAGTGGTACTGGGGTCGTCGGTTACCTCCTCTGTGTTGCTAGTCCTGGACTGGTCATCATCTCTGGCTGTGGCAATTGTACTGGTGTGAGACCTGGTTGATCTGTTAATATTGTTATTTGATGGTACATTGCTGGTAATGCGGATAATCGCCTGTATCTATGTGTGTATGTGAAATGTTTGTCTATTAATCTAAGGAAAAATCCTTCCCACACAAGTCTTGATGTTGAGCTAGAAGGGTGGAGCAAATCAAATGACGTTTTTGTAGCACTTCCTTTTCCGGGTGCCAGGGTGTGGCATGTAGGAGGTAGTGGCATCAAAGATGTCTTGGCTAGAGGATAGATTTGAGATCCTCTTGTTTACACCCTTCACTAGGTTCTTGAAAACTATAGAGGGGTGGCAGGAGGCTGTACTAACATAGGACAGCTTCTCGTTTGGCTTGTGATAAGGCCTGTATGTACCAGAGCACAGATCTAAAGTAACATCTAAGAAATCTACTGTGGTGAGATTAGTCTCAATGGTGATCTTTGAGTCCCATTGAGACTAGGGGCTAATTAGGTCCTTCCTAAGCCTATCTAGTGTGTGCCCGTTGGCTCCTCTGGAGATGGCTAGGGCATAATCTCAGTAGAAACCACAGAGGACTGAAGGAAACCTCTTTCCTAAGATATCTAGAATGTACAGTCTGATAAGATCACAGACATTGGTGCTATCATATGCTCCCATAGTCACATCAAAGGAGCCCTCGGGGTCAGATTGCTTGACCCATGTTGAATCTTTACTGAACAGCACCGTCTTCCTAGCATGCATGATAATGCTAATATCATTGTCGCTAATATCTGTGAAGTCCTTAGGAAAGGAAAGTACTTTCATCAAACTGTGTAAACCTAGCCATGTCTCTCCCCCATTTGGCAATAAACCATGAAGTCACCTCATTGGAGCTGCATGATAGAGGGAGGCTCATGTGTCTTCTTATGTCATCATTAATCTTCCTCATTACATACTCGCCTGGCCAATCTCAGACTTGGCCAGGTTGACCAGGCAGCATTTGGAGTTGGAGGCAAAGTTTGGCTTGTGGTCCTTTAAAGAGATAAAGGCATTTCTCTTGGCCAAGATCTCTACTCTGTCTGCTATACCTAGGCTAATTGCTATCTGTTTAGCTTCACAGTTAATGTTATTATAAGTGTGTGGGGAAGCGCATCTGTATTCTTGTGTAATAGAATCATTTAAAAGCCTATCGAAAGTGTATGTGTCTATTATGTACAAGTTCTTAGTCTTTGTATAGTCTGATGAGCTGTCTACAAGGCTTTGGCATTCATGGATACGAAACCTTTGGTAACTGTATGACCAGAATTTAAATATTTGTTTTAATAATTACTGCCCTATTCTTTAGAGTATGCTTCTTCTCTGATATATGTTTTATTGACTACACACACACATATATATATACAGACACGCATACATACAAATATATGGATTTATTTATATGTAATATATTTCTAAGTATGAGTGTGTGTGTGTGTGTGTGTGTGTTTATTTCCAATGTTTTAGCTTTCTCAAAGTCACTGTCCAAAATTCTATTTCAAAAACCAAAAAAATTTGTAAAACAATCCAATGTAGACAGCATTTCCCAAGACCATCTTTTAGATGCACCATTAGAAATAATGGTGATGGCAGTGGTATGTCTTTCTTTCTCTCTCTCTCTCTCTTTCTTTCTCTTTCAGACATAGCTAATACACTGGGGATGGAGTAGAGCAGGAAATGATGTGGTGGTAGCATATATTTGGGACAGTTTGTAATGTTGGGTGGTGTAAGGGAAAGGGTGTGTAATGTATGTAAGGCGTTGAGTATTTTTAAAACAGTGCATTAAATACCAGTTACTGGGTGTTGCATATGATGAAATATAGACACTGACATGAGGCATATAGGATGCTTTTGTACAGTGTCAATGTATATGATGTGGTGATCATTTGAGTGCAATGTATTATGCCACATCATTATCGGTTGGTCACAGCAGTGTTTATGTGTCTACATATTTCCTGTATGTCGACTGAACAGATCCAAAGTGATGCTGCTCAGGTAGGCAGGGATGCTGTCCTGCTTCTCCAGATAAAGTTCAATGAGTTTGCTGGTTGTCTTGGAGAAGCTGGTTTCCAGTAACTGCAGCTCACCTGATGGTCCTCTCTGGTGGGAAGACAAAAAAATGACATTTGTTACAAAACAATATATAAACATTGTGTGATATTTACCAAATACATACATCAGAGTTTCAGATCAGGACACCCACATAAGTTGAATTTTCTCTGTTTGGACAGGGATTTTCCCAGTTTTTTTACGCCACAGTCTTAACTCTTTAGCATTCAGATTAATCTGTCAAATGTAGTGCTTATTTATATACATTGCTTGGAATTAATTATGCATTATCTTGTAGCTTTAAGATTTTGAAGATGTGCGTGTTTATTTTTAGAATGACATTGTAGGTAGGTGTGAGAGGCAGGATCTGGCCAGTTTGAGCATAAAACAGGTAGAATATTTTGGTTGGATATGGTCAGTTTAAATGTTAAAGGGTTAAACACATTTTATGGAATGATGATGTGGATGCAATATACAGGTTGTCCATTGCTGGGATATAAGCAACAACAAAAAAAAAGTTTGTAATTCAAATTTTTACACCCATCCCTTTATCAAATCAAGCAAGGCTTTGGGTTTGTGTGTGTTTAAGAAAAAAACACATTTACTAACAGAAAAGTATGCTATTAAAATAAATTTTCTTTTACATATCTTCTTTTAAATCACTGTAGATAAATACCAGCAATGACCTTCTTAGGCTCTCCAATAGTTTTAAATCATAAACAAAAACAATGTGTGGGGGTGAGGTGAGGTGGTGTTTGAAAAAATCATAAGTTTTCAAATTCTCTTTTTTTAATAAATGTGTTTATGGGGAAAAAATATTGAAAAACATCAACACATGTGAGAGTGACAAAGAAACAAGGAAGGTGGTCATGGGATGTGCTAGAAACAACAGCCAAATCTCACTTAAATTACCTTTTTGTCTGAAAACATTTACAATTTTTCTTTTTACTGAAAAGGCTTCTCTCATAGTTTTTAAGTGAGCAGTGCCGAAAAAATTGTCCAAAATTGATTTGGGGTGGTGAGGGAGGGAGGTGAAAAAATCATATTTTCAAGTTTTCCAACTGAAAAGAAAACTGGAATATTCCCATCTAAATAGAGAAAATCAAACATATATGGATGTCCTGATCCAAAACTCTACCCATACAATATTATATATATATATGAATATATAATTTACTGTTCCATTAAGGTAAGATCAACAGAAAAAGTACTCTATCCAGTGGGAGATAAATATCATTTAATGTACACAGCATAGAGTTATGAACTACTGATAGTTAGTTATATGCCTTGGAGATGTAGTCTAGGTAAGTTGTATCTCCGAGCAATCTTCAAGCTCTGAGCACATGGGCTATACAATTTACAAATCAGGACACAAGAACCAGAGAAATTGAGAAAAAATGAGAAGATGAATGCAAAAAGTTGAAGGGTGAAAAAAAATGTCTTTTGAAGTCACCTTACAGGAAGATCTTCAACAAATGCTCAATTAAATTCCATGTATACAGAGGCACAGGTCTGAATGTGTGGTAAAAAGTTTACTTCCCAACTATATGGTTCCAGACCCAGTCCAACTGTATGGCACCTTGGGCAAGTATCTCCCTTTGTAGCCTCAGGCTGACCAAAGCCTTGTGAATGGAATGGATTTGGTAGATGGAAACTGAAAGAAGCCTATCATATGTATGTATGTATATATATATATATATATATATATATATGTGTGTGTGTGTGTGTGTGTGTGTGTGTGTGTGTGTGTGTCTCTGTCTGTCTGCCAGTATTTGTCCTCCAACACTGCTTCACAAAAGGTGTTGGTTTGTTTACATTCCTGTAAATTAGTGGTTTAGCAAAAGAGACTGATAAAATAAGTACCAGGCTTTAAAGCAAAAAGGGACTGGGGTCAATTCGTTTAAAATCTTTCTAGGCAGTGCCCCACCATGGCTACAGTCTAATGACTGAAACAAGTAAAAGATGAAAGATATATATACATATATATATATATCTTTTTGTTTCAGTCGTTTGACTGCAACCATGCTGGAGCACCACATTTAGTCAAACAAATTGACCCCAGGACTTATTTTTTGTAAGCCTAGAACTTATTCTATCGGTCACTTTTGTCGAACTGCTACGTTATGGAGATGTAAACACAACAACATTGGTGGTCAAGTGATGGTGGTGGGACAAATACAAACATACACACATATATATATATATATATACTAGCAGAGATACCCAGTCTTGCTCAGGATTAAAATAGCATAGTTTTTTATTGTTTTACTTGTTTCAGTCATGTGACTGTGGCCATGCTGGAGCACCGCCTACTAATTATTCTATTAGTCTCTTTTGCCGAACCACTAAGTTATAGGTACGTAGACACACCAACAACGGTTGTAAAGCAATGGTGGGGGTACAAACACACACACACACACACACACATACACACTAATATACAAATATATACAACAGTGTTCTTTCAGTTTCCGTGTACAAAATCCACTCACAAGGCTTTGGTGGGGCCAGAAGCTACAATGTATATATATATAAGAAAGAAAAGTGGTGGGGGTTGACGTGCAGGTGTACTCATAAACATTAACCAATTTGGTTGGTATTTCTAGCACGTCCTGCTACCATTGAACAGGTATTTGCGAATAGCTGTTATGGGGTAGCAGTGTGTGCTATACTAACCCTTACCAGTATGCGCAGTAAAAAATCTGATTAAAACAATCAAGAACTTGCAAACGTCATTGTCGGGCCCCTCGTATCATTAATAATATCTGATACAAGTTACCGCCCCCGTCTGACATGCTTGTTTATATTCGCAAGTGCCCATTTTCCGTGTTTTATCTTTTAGTATAAAATATTTAAAAACAGATGAATCTTCGTAATTTTTTGCATACTTCATTTATTTTGGATATATTTCCCATTTTAATAATTTTTTTTAGAAACTAGGTGTCATTTTCTTGGAGAGATGTGCTTCTAAAGAAGCGCCGAAAACTGTACGGGTACCACTGCATAGATGTGATGGGTTCAAACCCTACATGAATTGAGAGTAATCTATTTATGTTGGGGGCACAAAATTTTGAGGAAAAAATTATCAGAAAATGCGTCTTATATCAAAGAGAGCACACATGTCAAATTTGTTGAAATTCAGTTGAAAATTGTAGGAGTAGTTCACACAGACAGACAACTTGCCTTTTAATACATGATATATATATATATATATATGGTGGGCTTTCAGTTTCTGCCTACCAAATCTACTCACAAGGCCCTGGTCAGCCTGAAGCTATAGTAGAAGACACTTGCCCAAGGTATCACACAGTGGGACTGAACCTGGAACCATGTGGTTGGGAAGCAAGCTTCTTACCACACAGCCACTCCTGCACCTTAAAATATAATTAAGATTCAGTTGAATTAGGTACTTAAATTGAGGCACCTTGTCAGTTTGGTATGGTCTATGCTTTATGTCTGAAATCTATATGGTC
>NC_069003.1:17134100-17135775 GCF_001194135.2 Octopus bimaculoides
AATCTGAAAAATTACAGATATGTGAAAAGTACCGACCCTGCCATCTATTATAACTTTTGTTGTTCTGTTTAATATATACATAGATTATGCCTCCAAAGAAGAGAGTTTGCTGGGGAAAGACAGTAACCGGTTTAAAATGACAGCAACAGACTGCAGCAATTCACCACATTCCAGAAGCTACTTTGAACATAATGCAAAATGGTGCATCAACATCTTCTGCCCAATCAGACAGAATTCTGGCAAAACTGTGTAGCAACAGATCGCCAGCAATTGCTTCATCACAAGTTACCGTCCTAGCTCCTACGAAAAGGGATTACCTGCTATGTATAATCAGGGCAGCGCAAAAAGTTGTTTTGCACAAGCATTTCTATAGCCAATTAGACGGATGAAATTTACGTACGCTTAATAATGTTACGCAAAACAGCCTTCAGACTTTCCCTATTAATTTCATTGTCTTTTGAATTATGAATATATTTACATCATAAGGGTTTTTTTATTGTAAGGCTTTCTTTTTTAGTTGATTTTCACCTAGCAAGACTTATCGTAGATGGCGTAATAAGTCACACCCGGACAAGGTCTGGTTATACTGCTAGTATATATATATATATGTATGTATCGTTTTTTGTGCTTTGTTATGTTCCCGTTCCATTTTTGTCCATGTTTTTTTGACGGATATGCATCTATATATACATGTAGATGTAGGTTATGTATATATATATGCATATGCTCACATATGATTTGTATTATTATATCATCGAACGCCATGCATCCATTTGCAAGTAAGTTTTAACTTTATATTTCTGACACGCACTCTATCTTTCCCCCTCTCGTTCTTCTTCCTTCTGTTGTCCTTGCTTCTCCCCTTCACTGCTATATCTCTCTCTTACTCTGCCACCCTGTCTCTCGTTGCTCACCTATGTTCAACTTCCTCCCTTTTCCTCTCTCTACCACTCCTCGTTGATCACACGTGACCTGTGGTCACCTCTTCCTTTCTCCATTCGGCCAGCATAAAGGCAACACGAACTGCTATCTCTCTCTGCTCAAGTTTGTCACATCACAGCATTCAGTATCTCATCTCATTCGGCTTAACGGCCCTCAACGTTTGTTTCACTGTTTAGTTTTCCCTGTCTTGGTTTTTGTTTGCCACCTTGGAACCTCCCGCAAGAGCGTGTTCTGCCTCATCTTTGAAACACCTAGTTTAGAAAGGAGGCAGCTGGTAAAAGAAAAGTTTCATATGTGGCTTGTCTGTTTTCCTATGTGTTTATTCTGTTGTATATATATGCTCACATATCATTTGTACTATTATATATATATAAATATATATATATATATATGTGTATAAATAGGACACATGGGCTGTTGTGTACGAACAGCCATGCTTCATGGCAGTGAAACATGGGCCGTGACTGCTGAAGACATGCGTAAGCTCGCAAGGAATGAAGCCAGTATGCTCCGATAGATGTGTAATGTCAGTGTGCATACTCAACAGAGTGTAAGTACCTTGAGAGAAAAGTTGAACCTAAGAAGCATCAGTTGTGGTGTGCAAGGGAGACGATTGCATTGGTATGGTCATGTGGCGAGAATGGATGAGGATAGCTGTGTGAAAAAGTGCCACACCCTAGCAGTTGAGGGAACCTGTGGAAGAGGTAGGCCTGGAAGACCTGGGATAGGTGGT
>NC_069003.1:17136217-17149774 GCF_001194135.2 Octopus bimaculoides
CCTGTGCAGGTGGCACATAAAATACACCATCTTGAGCGTGGCCATTGCCAGTATCGCCTGACTGGCCTTCGTGCGGGTGACACGTAAAAGCACCCACTACACCCTCGGAGTGGTTGGCGTTAGGAAGAACATCCAGCTGTAGAAACTCTGCCAAATCAGATTGGAGCCTGGTGTAGCCATCTGGTTCACCAGTCCTCAGTCAAATTGTCCAACCCATGCTAGCATGGAAAGCGGACGTTAAACGATGATGATGATGATGATGATGATGATGACTGACTGTGTGTCGATAGCCAGCTGGAAAAGATGTTTTCCTGGCATTATAACAATAGTTACATCGTCCTATATAGGACTGCCACATTCTATTGGCATATAAGCATTACTATACAGTGACTACTGAGGACATGCGTAAGCTCACAAGGAATGAAGCCAGTATGCTCCGATGGATGTGTAATGTCAGTATGCATACTCGACAGAGTGTAAGTACCTAGCAGTTGAGGGTACCTGTGGAAGAGGTAGACCCAGGAAGACCTGCGATGAGGTGGCAGTGGCATCGGCCACAACTTCAATTTCCGATTTGATTGAAATTCCGATTTTGATTTTGATTTTTGATTTTACTTGACTCAATAGGTCTCCTCAAGCACGGTGTGTCACCTGACGATTCAAAGGTACTTTTAATGAGCTGGTTATGTGACACTGGTATAGGACACGGCTGCAATCTCACTTTACTTGCCGGGTCTTCTCAATCACAGCATATCTCCAGAGGGCTTGGTCTCATGTCATTGCCTCTGTGAGGCCCAACGTTCAAAGGTCGTGCTTCACCACCTCATCCCATATCTTTCTGGGTCTCCCTCTTCCATGGGTTCCTTCCACTGTTAGGGAGTGACACTTCACACAGCTCTCATCCATATGCAGCACATGACCATACCAGCGCAGTCATCTCTCTTGCACAGATGGAGTTCATGTATGTGACATAGCACCTTACTTTTTGACAGCCATCTGACTTTTGTGCGTAAAAGTAAGCGCTTGTAATGGGAATCCATATCAACACAAATTTATTCAAATAAGTAACACTTCAACAGCCTACTTTTAATATAATTAACCATTTCAACAATTTGGTTTAATACTTGCTTTAACTCAACTGGTATTGTTTTTGAAACTAGTACCTCCCTATGTAGGAAGTAATGAGTACATATAACATTAGGATTTTGCTGTTGTACGAGCGATACGAAACTTTTAATAGAGCCTATCATAGATGGTGCCCCATCAGTACATATTCCAACACATGAATTACAAGATAAAATGTCAAAAATATCTTGACCTTTTGTAGTGAGTGGCATTTCTTTGCAAGGTTACCATCAATAAAGCAAATAAATGTAAGTAATGGTGCTTTGTTGCTAATGTCAGCTGATTCATCAACCTGTAGAGCAAATTCTGAGTTCTGAAGTTTGTTCTGTACATTTTCCTCCATATCAGCAGATAAATTCATAATTCTCCTATGGACAGTATTTTTTGAGAGCAGAATCTTGCTTATTTCTTGCTAGGCTTCATCATCTAACATGGTTTTAACTATCTTTCTACAAGTGGGTAAGATAATCGACTTGATTAAAGTATGCAATTTCTTTTGTAGTGCAATTATTTCGCCTATCTCAAGAGACGCAACTTGAACCTTTTCAGAAGCATTCATTCTTCTCAAAAGTTTCTTTGTTTAGATTGCTATTCTCGGAGTCTTTGGAAATAATTCAGATCTTTACATTGAAGATGTGAGTGTTTAGTTGTAAAATGTCATTTCAACTTGCTAGGCAACATGCCTTTGTTAGACATCTTATCATCACAAACAACACACAGTGGAAGAGATTGATCCCCATTGCCAGTCCAATGAAACCCAAACTATAAATAGCTATTGCAATATTTACGATTGGGTTGAGCTTTTGTATTATTATCATTACACTTAGTTGCTTTTGACGAAAATTCACTTTCAGATTCATAATCATCACGGTTATGTTTCCTCTTAATAAACTTTTCCAGTCTGTTAATATGAAATGTCTTGCACAAAGAGCACAGATTACTAACAGAGTCCAACTGAGACTGAGACCAGTGAGCTGTGAAAAGTGGCAGCATGTCACATATTATTGGACTCTTTTGAGAAATCTTTCAAAATTAATTGAAAAGATGAAAATTCTTGCCACTATATGAATGATAAAAATTGAAATACATGAGGACGTATTTAAAGATTTAGTTCAACATTGCATATTTTAATTCAATAGTTTATTTTTCACACATATTATTGAAATGAAAACTGCTGAGGCTACAACCGAAATAAACTGAAACATAATCGTACACTGAATATGTCCACAAGACATCAATGTTGAAGATAGACTGATGTTAATTTAGTTCTTATCCTTCTGAAATTTCAGATTCAAAACTGAATAACACTGTCATACCATAATTAGCCTAAATGAATTGAATGACACAACCACCTCTCATTTTAGTTTAGAATTTAGTATTTAGTTTTTTGCCACTTTGACATTCACTTTCTAGTGAATTTCGGTTTTTATTTCTCATATTTTGAAATATAATCTTACTTTTTCGAAGTGCACCAGTGCACCACAGTGCATGGTTTGGGAACCACTGCTTTAACCCCATGATAACGATTTTTATCAGGCAACTAACACGACAACGGTTCGGTGTATATTTATATCAACCGCTTTGAAGCATGCACTGTTTATTTATGTAAACTGTCATCACTGCAAGGACCATAAATTCAACAAAACTGGTGTAACTGGATGTAACTGTAAATTCTGTAAAGAACCAGAAGAATTTGCTGAGCATGTACAAATTTGATAGGAAGTCATAGTGGAAATGGTGGTGTAACTGCCAAAACTGCTTTTATACTATTATGGTGAGAAATTTCAAACTGAGCAGGAAATATTAACATGAAGTGTCTAACAAACCTATCAGATTCCTTGAAATTTGCACAGTGGCCTCTATTATTGATTCCATGAGTGATAGTGGATATTTATATCAACCGATACACAAACAGGTACAAAATTGCAGCAGATAGGGCTGAGTATATTTTTGTCAGCTGATTCAAAGTGAGTACATAGTGAATGTAAATTTACATCAATTGATGTTATGGGGTTAATAATACATATAAATATAGTTGTCATATAGTTGTATGCACAACATATCATCCACCAAATACCATGAAATATGACAACAAATTTGAGGATGGCCTCAGACACATAAAAGAGGTAGTGGCAAACCTAGATCAGCACGTTAATATACTCCTCTTGGGTGACTTCAGTCTCCCAAATGTTAAATGGCCAGAAGACCACATCCTCTCTGGGATGTTACTGCATGAACAAAAGCATGCAGAGTCATTACTTGAACTTTCTAATATGCTGTTCATGGAACAAATGACACTCAAGTCAACCAGGGGAAACAATATCTTGGACCACTGCTTCAGAAATGATGTAGACCTTATCCACAGCACTCTCAGACTACAAAATTGTTAAATTAACTATGTATGGGTCTAAGTGAACTGCTGGTATCTAGAGGGCTCAAGCCATCAAGAGGACTCAAGCAATATACAATCTGAATTTCAATAAAGCAAAATGGCAATCAATCTGTAAAGAGATCCACAAACAAAACTGGTCCAACATTCTATATATGCAAGACATTGACTTGAAACTCAGTCAGTTTAAGTCAACAGTGCAAGCTTTATGAACTAAATATATCCTGGAAAGAAAGGCCAGCATAGCAACAAACAAGATTCCTAGGGATAGAAAAATCCTCATGAGATGTAGATCAAAAGTTTCAAACCAGTTGAATAGACAACTGAAAAATAGGGAGATGTATTTTTTAAAACAGACACTCCTAAAAATCAAAAACAAGATCAAACTCTCTCATGAAAAGGAAAGAGCAGAGACAGAGAGAACAGAGGTGTGGAAAGCATAAAAACAAACCCCAAAGCTTTCTATTATTAAAATTTCATAATGTGAACAGTTAAAATATCAAAAAATAAAATCAGAAACATCTAGATTGTTCCTACAGCAAAGGAAACAGACACAATACAATATCAAATAGGACCGTTGTTCCAAAGGAATGGCTCACTGACTGTGGACCCAAAAGGAATTCAGTGCAGAATTTAAAAGTGTCTTCACTTTCCCCTTGAACACATGCAGATAAAAAACCTGACTCAATTCTTTAATATTGCAGCCCTACAAAAGAATCCACCAACCATTGATTATATCAACAGTGAGGAGACTTGTAACAGTGGCCATAGATGAAATGAGCTAAAGCTCAGCAACTGGTCCTGATGACTTTCCAGCTGTTCTCCTGAAGTCATGTAAGCAGGCTTTAGCGAAATCACTTCAGATACTTTACCAGAGTTTCCTTGCAAGTGGTAAATTTCCTAAAAGCTAAAAGATAGCATTATATGCCTTATCCACAAAGGTGAGAACAGACCAGAGGCCAAAATCTACAGGCCAATCTCTCTGACTTCACATATCTGTATGTGGAATGAATGGAATGAATCATCATCAGAAAGAAACTGATAATGTTCCTAGAAGAAAATGACCTACTGAACAATATACAGCATGGCTTCCGTCCAGAAAGAAGCTACTTCACACAGCTCTTACAGCAATGTGACTGGGTTTTGAAACTGTTGTTTGACTATTCAGATGTCAGCGTGATATACCTTGACTTTGTAAAGGCATTTGATAAGGTAGATCATAGCATGATATGTCATAGCTGCAAGACTTTGGCATTGCTGGTAAACTGGGAGAATGGCTGCATGACTTCCTTAAATACAGAAGTCGGGCAGTTTCAGTCAATGGTGCCCTTTCTGAGAAAACTCAAATTCTAAGTGGCATCCCCCATGAAACTGTCCTGGGGGCCATTAGTTTATAACAGCCTTCTCAACATACCCATGGTCACTCAGAAAGTGACTGTCACTTGGACAGCCTACTGTCACTAGCTACCTACGCTAATGATACAAAATTATTACAGGCAATGAAAAATCCAGATGATGACGCAAGCTTACAGTAGGATCTGAATGCAATATACAAGTGGAATGAAGTAAACAACATGCAGGTTAATGCTGGAAAATTTCAACACTGCACTATCAACTCACAAATGCACTGCAACTTGCATATACAAGACTCAAAGGCACTGCAATCCCAGAGTCACAGGTAGTGAAAGATTTGGTGGTCAATATGTGTAATGATGCATCATTTCATATGCACGTTACCAAGATGACAGCAAAGTGCAGACAACTGGCAGGATGGATATTAAGGTCCTTTGAAACTAAAGATCATGAAGTTATGTTGACCCTGTGGAGGACTGCCTGGACTACTGCTCTCAGCTATGGTCACCACTGTAATAATTCTGGTTATCGAACTGGTGAGATTGTTGAATACAGAAGATTGGCCATGAATAGGCTTTATTCTTCTTCTAAGAATGAGGGTATGATATTAGTTGTTTCAGTCATGAACCTTGCTGATCAGGAGTCAGTCATACTTAAATATCCTTCCAAAGCCTCGTTTTTGACTGGCTGGTGAGATAATGGAAATAACTGTGAGCAGTAATAATAATTATTACCACAAACACACAGAGTCAAACTAACAGTGGAGCTTGAAGCAGTCCAATGCTACTACACTAAGAAAACTGAAACAGTGCAGCAGATAAGCTACAAAGAGTGATTGAAAAAAACTGCGACTTTACTCCCTGGAGCAAAGGCATGACAGGTATGTAATAATCTACATATGGAAAATTCTAGAAGAGCTAGTACCTAATTTCAGCAGTGAGTGTTACACAAATGCCAGAACTGGATATCTGTATTGTACCAAAGGTATCATCCACTCCATCTAAATTCAGGACTAGGTATTGCAATAGCCTAGGGTTCAAAAGCCTACAGTTCATCAATGCCCTGCCATAAAAATTAAGAAATCTATTTAATGTGGATGTAGATGTCTTCAGAACGGAACTAGAAATTCCCTCATACACCAAATGGGCCAACAGCTGGGACAAAGGCAAGGAGTGGTGATGTGAAACCCCCAGCCCAAGGAAATCAGCAAAACCACGGTGGTGCTTCAGCATGACTTCAGCTGCATGACTGAAATGAATAAAAGAATATATGTGTATATATATATATATATATATATATATATATATATATAGGTTGAAGACTATTGTATGTACATGAGTTCTGCCAAATGCGAGCTTTCTTTTCAGGTAGATGATGCTGCTGTCCCTTATCCCAGGGTCTCACAGGCCCACACCTCCCACACCCTCAGGGTTGGCACACTGAAAGGTAGGTCTGGTGAGATTGTTAAGATGCTGACTACAGGGGTATCAAATTATTGGATCAAGTGATGAAAGTTACAGAGAAGGTCATAGCCCAACTAATTAGGAAGAGAGTTACCCTAGATGAGATGCATTTTGGTTTTGTACCAGGCAGAAGCACCACTGATGCTATATTTCTGGTAAAGCAACTGCAGGAGAAATATCTAGCCCAAGATAAACCTCTGTACTTGGCTTTTGCTGACTTGGAAAAAGCCTTTGACAGGGTCCCCCAATACCTTATGTAGTGGTCAATGCTGAAACTGTGGATAGATGAGTGGTTGGTAAGAGCTGTACAAGCTATGTACAGGGATGCTGTCAGTAAGGTGAGGGTTGGCAATGAATAGAGTGAAGCATTCCGAGTAGAAGTAGGGGTTCACCAAGGATCAGTCCTCAGCCCCCTCTTGTTCATTATAGTCCTCAAGGCAATAACAGAGGAATTCAAGACAGGCTGCCCCTGGGAGCTCCTCTATGCTGATGACCTTGCTCTAATAGCTGATTCACTGCCAGAACTAGAGATGAAGTTTAGGGTGTGGAAGCAAGGTCTAGAATCAAAGGGCCCTAGGGTTAACCTAGCAAAACCAAAACCTTAGTAAGTACAAAGGCTGTCAAATCACAAACCCCTTCAGGTAGATGGCCCTGCTCGATCTGTAGAAAAGGCATGGGCAGAAGCTCCACATGATGTACCCAGTGTAAGCTTTGGACACATAAAAGGTGCAGCAATATCAAAGGAAGATTAACCGGGAAGATAGTTTTTGTGTGTAGCAGATGTACAGGGGCAATAAACACTGAAGATGTACAGAAAACAGATTCCATCACATGCCAGGGGAGAAACTACAAGTAGCTAATAGCTCCCGCTACCTAGGTGACCAAGTCTGTAGTGGGGGTGGTTGCTCTGGGAGTTTAGTGGCTAGACTAAGAATAGCCTGGGTGAAGTTCAGGGAGCTCCTACCTCTGCTGGCAACTAAGGGCCTCTCGCTCAGGATGAAAGGTAGACTGTATGATGCATTTGTGTGAACTGCCATGCTACACGGCAGTGAAACATGGGCCATGACTGCTGAGGACATGCGTTGGCTTGAAAGAAATAAAGCTAGTATGATCCGCTGGATGTGTTATGTCAGTGTGCATACACAACAGAGTGTAAGTGCCCTGTGAGAAAAGTTGGGCATAAGAAGCATCAAATGTGGTGTGCAAGAGAGACAACTGCACTGGTATGGTCATGTGTTAAGTTTGGATGAGGACAGCTTTGTGAGGAAGTGCCACTCCCTAACTGTGGAAGGAACCTGTGGAAGAGGTAGACCCAGGAAGACATGGGATGAGGTGGTGAAGCATGACCTTCAAACATTGGACCTCACAGAGGCAACCACAAGAGACCGAAACCTTTGGAGATATGCCGTGCTTGAGAAGATCTGGAAACTAAAGTAAGATCGCAGCTATGGCCAATGCCAGTGTTGCATGTCCAGCCCATTTAAGAATACTCCTGGTGCATCAGGTGATACGATATGCTTGAGAAGACCTGTTGAGTCAAGTAAAACCGAAATCGTAGCTATGGCCAGTGGGATGCAAAATGCATCATCCGAATGTGGTCGATACCAGTGTCCCATGACTGGCTCCTGTGCCAGTGGCATGTAAAAAGCACCATCCGAACGAGATTGATGCCAGGCCCGCCTGACTAGTTCCTGTGCCAGTGGCACATAAAAAGCAACCACTGCATTCTTGGAGTGGTTGGTGTTGGGAAGGACATCCAACTGTAAAAACATTGACAGATCAGATTGGAGCCTGGTGCAGTCACTGGCTCTCCAGACCTCAATCAAACCGTCCAACCGATGCCAGCATGGAAAACGGATGTTAAACAATGATGATGATGATGATGATGATGATGATATATATATATATATATATATATCTATATATATATACACACACACATATACACATATATGTATATATTTGTGTGTTTGTGCCTGTATTTGTACCCTACCATCTCTTGACAACCGATGTTGGTGTGTTTCCATCCCCATAACTTAGAGGTTCGACAAAAGAGACTGACATAATAAGTACCAGTCTTACAAAGAATAAGTCCTGAGGTTGATTTTTTCGACAGTGCTCCAGCATGGCCACAGTTAAAACGACTGAAACAAGTAAAAGAAAGCATATACACACACACATACATACATATAATGTAAAAGAAGTAATAAAATTGGTATCGTTTCGATTTTTTTTTCTTGTAGATCTATATGTGATATGTGTGCATATATATATGAGTTAGTGTGAGTGTTTGTATGTGTGTTTGTGTATTTAAGTTGTGTGTGTGTGTGTGTGTATGTTAATTTGTGTGTGTATACATGTGAGTTTGTGTGAGTGCTTCTGTCTGTGTCTGAGTGTTTGTGTGAGTCTTTGCATGTGCATGTGTGTACCAACCTGGAAGAGGAGACAGTCATCTGAGGACTCAGAGTAGGCATTGCATAATTTGTAGTTATTGGCGCCAGTAATGTCCAAACGATAACCCATTAAACGGTATGTAGCTTCCCTGACCTCTTGGCTGGTCTTCTTGAATGTTTGTAGCAGACGCTTGTTCCTTAATTCTGAACTCTCCAGCTGAGAACGTAATTCTACAAAAGAAAGGAAGAGACAATGAGAGAGGGAAGAGAGAGAGAGAGGGAACAGAGAGAGAGAGAGAGAGAGAGAGAGAGAGAGGGAAGAAACAGACAGACAGACAGACAGACAGACAGACAGACAGAAAGAGATAGAGATACAAAATAGATAGATACATACATACATACATAGAAAGAGGTAGAAAAAGGGAGAGATAGAAAGTTGTAAGAACTTCATGTAAATTGAGAAGACCCTTCCTTTCTTATAAAGATAGCCCAACACTATAGCAATGTTGTGTCCAACTCTGTGGCTCCATTGCATTTACCATTATTTCCTGGTCCTTTGAAGTGCCGTAACCATTTTCTCTGGTATAACCTCAGCAGTATGAGTTATCTTTGATTGACACTACATGCTTATCTGTCTCTCTATCCACCTATCTTTATATCTATCTCTTTTACTCTTTTACTTGTTTCAGTCATTTGACTGTGGCCATGCTGGAGCACCGCCTTTAGTCGAGCAAATCGACCCAGGACTTATTCTTTGTAAGCCTAGTACTTATTCTAACGGTCTCTTTTGCCGAACCGCTAAGTTATGGGGACGTAAACACACCAGCATCGGTTGTCAAGCGATGTTGGAGGGACAAACACAGACACACATACATATATATTATATATATATATATATATGTATACGATGGGCTTCTTTCAGTTTCCATCTACCAAATCCACTTACAAGGCTTTGGTTGGCCCAAGGCTATAGTAGAAGACACTTGCCCAAGTTGCCACGCAGTGGGACTGAACCCAGAACCATGTGGTTCGTAAGCAAGCTACTTACCACACAGCCACTCCTACGCCTATCTAATGAATAAAAGTATATATAATACAAAATTGTTCTTTTGAAGTATGTCTGCTTATTCTGGCTGTCAACTGTATTTATGTATATGTTTTATTTTAACGCTTTAGCATTTAAACTCACCATATCTGGTCAAAATATTCTATGTGTTTTATGTAAAAACAGGCCAATCCAGCCTTTCACACCTACCTACAATATTAGTCTAAAATAATTGAAATCTCAAGGCTATAAGATAATGCAGGATAAATTCAAAACTATATGAATAAATAACAATTACTTTCAGTGGAATCATCTGAATGTTAAAGGGTTAAGTGAAAAAATCCTACACACAAGTTGAAATTGCTGTTATTTGCAGAGTAAGTATGTATTAAAACGAAGACTGGAAAATTTGATATTTACCATAAATTCTAGTCTGTTTTACATATCTTATCTGTCTATCAATGCTAATCTAATCTATTCATCTCTCAACCCTACCCAATGTCTTATCACTCTTCAATTGTCTCACTAACCTCCTGACATTACTTTCCACTTCCCTTCTCTAACAGCCCCATTATCCTTTCTCAAAATAAATCTGTCTAACTTGAATAAGAACTGACACGTATAAGGGGGTGCTGAAAAGTTCCTGGCTTTAAAGCTATTGTGAAAGGCCTGGTTGAAGGCCCAACCTTCCGCATTCTTTTACAGAGGTTAGAAAAACTGAAGAACTGCTGAGAGAGAGAGAGAAATATGTTGAATAAAATCATAATTGATCCTCCTATATTTTCTTTTACGCAAAGCAAGGAAATTTTCAGCACCCGTTCATACATTACATGAAAATGGCTCTAATCTTCTACAAAACCCTTTTCCAGACTTGTACATATGGGCGCAGATACATAGATACATGATGAAAGCCTAACCAATGATAGCCCTAGAATATAAAAATATAGCCACACATAATAAACACAAGAACAGATATGGTGGAGCTAATTCTTACCAACAACTTCCTTACAATTGCAACCGTCTTGCAGTTTCTGTTCCACTTGTAATGTAACATCAGCAGCTTGGCCACCAGACTGTTCCAAAACCTTCACCCGAGCCTGTAATCGGTCAATTTCATCTTGCATATTAGAAATCTTCTCTTTTCTCTTCTGCTGGTCCACAAAAGATGGGTTGATGGTCATGTGTATAACTTTGGTTTTGGTTGGGTCATAGTCTCCCTGTCAGTAAATTGAAACCCAGACAGTAACGTAGTAAGGAGAAAAGTAACCATGTAAGAATCATAAGAGGTGAATAAAAAAAAATTGGTAACATCATGTTCCATGCTGAGATGGTTGGATGATTTGACAGGACCTGATGGAACCAAGGTTTGCATAGTGCTCCATTTCCTGATTTGCTATGGTTTCTATTACTGGATACCCTTCCTAACACCAACCGCTTTACAGTAAGTGTTAGGTGCTTTTCTTCATGCTACCAGCACCAATGAGGTCATCATGCAGCTTGCAAAATTTTTTTTTCCATGAGAGTTTCGGACCCCAGTTATGAACTCATTTGCATACAGCCAATCAGAGCACAACTATCAAACTAATTTATGAGCACATAACAAGTGATGGGTAATGAGATAAGGTCACTTGGGTAAGGAATGATCATGTTACTTTTCTCTTTTAACAATGCTTGTTCTTGTTCTTGTTTCAACCATGGCTGCCTCTGCATAGTTATTTGTGTTTACTTTGTAAAACAGTAAGGGGAGAGGGTTGCTTGCACATCACCCTCTACCCACATTTTTCCCATCCACATCTTTACCATATGGGGCCCTAACAAAATCCAATAATAAGTATAGATGTAAATCTATCTAATTACTTGTCTCCTTCTAAAATCAGGCATAACTTGGTGATCAGTCGACTTACAACACCGTTCTTCGTCTTTAGTTTACTTGGTAGAGTGTGTTTGTTAACATGACAAGGTCAAGGTGAGCCTGATTGGCTGTATGCAAATGAGTTCATTACTGGGGTCCAGAACTCTTGTGGGAAAAAAAATTTCACTTGCAGGACTACAAACTGTGAGAGAGGTGTGGGGAAGGTAGCTTCATGCTAGGGAACAAGCGATTGAAGTATGAGAGAAGGGTGGGAGGTCAGAGCAGGCTCTTGTAGAGGATCTGCATGGTTACTCACATTGGTGCAAAAAGTCCAGTTCAACCCATGCCAGCATGGAAAAGCAGAAGTAAAAGCAATTGTGATGATGATGATGATGATGATGATGATCATCATCATATATAAGTATAATGTGCAAAGTATATATAAGTATAATGCACTTAATCCTTGCCAGTACAGAAAAACAGATGTAACAGCAACTGATCATCATCATCATCATCATATAAATGTGCAATACACTAAATTTCATTTGTAACACTTTGATCAACTGAAGTCTTTTGTAAAAATCACACACCAAACAAATGTTTTAGTGAATGGGACCAAACTGGTAACCATACAGTTGTGCTTAGCAAACTTCTTAACCACATGACCATACTTGCACACAGTGTTCTTACATACAGTGCGGATCAGAGACACATGTTAATGTGACAATTTCAATCATCATTTAAGGCGGCAACTGGCAGAAACGTTAGCACACTGAGTTCAAATTCTGCCGAGGTTGACTTTGCCTTTCATCCTTTCGGAGTTGATAAATTAAGTACCATTTGCGTACTGGGGTCAATCTAATTGACTGGACCCCCTCCCTCCAAATTTCAGGCCTTGTGCCTAGAGTAGAGAAGAATTTCAATCAACATCACCATTGTTTTAATGCCCACTTCTCCATGCTTGCATGAATCAGATGGGACCGGTTGAAGTGGGTTTTTTTACAGTAGATGCCCTTCATTCAACTCTCATTTGTTTCCTAGTAAACTAATATCTCTCTATGACCAGACATGTTTCCATAGAAGACTGGAAATGAAGGACACAACTTGCAAGACAGTGACGCTTATTTACATCACATGATGTCAAGTGAAGGAGATAGTGACTTGCCAGATACTGGTGTTATACAAATGGCACCCATTACACTCTCAGAGTGGTTGGCGTTAGAAATAGCATCCAGCCATAGAAACCATACCAAATCACACTGGAGTCTGATGCAGCCCCTCGGCTTACCAGCCCTGGCCAAACCATCCACCCCATGCCAGCATGGACAACAGACGTTAAAAAATGATAATGAAACCTTCTTGCATATACACAGACAATTATATAAAACAGGCTTCTTTCAGTTTCTATCTACAAAATTTACCTACAAAACTTTTATTGGCCTGAGGTTATAGTAAAAGACACATGCCCAAAGTGCCAAACAGTGGGACTGATTAGATGTTTACTTTGGGAAGTAAACATCTAATCACATAGCCATGCTTGCACCCACACACACATTTGATGTTTTGCTGAGAACACTGATATAGATGCCCGACTGAATGAAGCCCATATATATGTATGTGTGTGTGTGTATATATATACAGGGTGTCCCAAAAGTGACAGGTGGGTTTCAGTTTTTAATAACTTCCTTAACGTTACAAATATATGCATGAAATTTTGATACAATATAAAGGACATAATGGAAATTAATATGCACAAGTCAAATTTTGAAACACCACTACATCACAAATGAAAAATGACACCGCTTAAATGGCAGCCATTTTCAGCTTCACACTTGCACCATAATACCCCTCAAGAGTTTCAGACCCCACTTCTCTGATTTTTCTATTGATACACACACACATGTATATATATATATATATATATATATATATATATA
>NC_069003.1:17149784-17149933 GCF_001194135.2 Octopus bimaculoides
TATATATATATATATATATATATATGTACATACACATATACATACATATACACACATATAAACATACGTACATAAACATATACACCTACACACACACATACATATACACAAACAGATATATATATATATATACATATATATATATATAT
>NC_069003.1:17150033-17153916 GCF_001194135.2 Octopus bimaculoides
GCATAATATCTTCAGAGGGGAAAAAATATACCCTTGGATGTTTTATATGTATTTATGAATTCATTATAGCAGACAGAATGATACTGTTTATGATTGTATTGTTATATGTTCAGGCGAGGGGTTTGCAGGTTGATTGGAGATGAGATGGAGTAGGTATGTAGAATTAGAAAAATAAATGGATAAATTGAAGAGAGGTGATAGAGGAAATTTAAATATAAGTAAGTTTATTGTTAATAAAAGAACGGAATGTTTATTTATAAGGTATAAATAGAGTTAAGAAAATTTGTATATATGCAAGTATGCACGCATACATATACACACATACATACATGTATCTGTACATCCATACATCCACACAGAGACACACACAAATATTCACACATATTCATACATCCACACATACACACATATCTGTGCATATTCGTATGCATGTATATATACACATACATGTACATATGCAAACGCATTAATATGTATGCACTCTCACACATACGTGCATGTATATATATGCATTTACACTTTTTACCCATCATCCCTAAGAAGAAGTTAATATAGATCCATGCTGGTCAATTAATTCCAATTTGTTAATGAAATTTTAAATTATATGTTTACTCTAGCGTTTCAAGAAAAGTATATTTGCTATAAACTTTTGGTATCTGAATGTGTGTATGTAAATAACTAACATTTATGTACACATGTGTAGAAGTGTATGTAAATTTAATCGTGTGTGTATATATATATATATATATATATATATACACACACACACACACACATGCCTATACATGCACAAACACACATAGAGGCACATACCTACACCTGCACAAACACACACATGCATGTACCTATGTAGATATATATATATACACACACATACATATATATATGCATACATGCACATATGTATGCATATATACACATATACATATATACACGTTACCTTATGCACATACATAATGGGGTTGGACAAAATAATGGAATCACCTTAAAATTTCAAACAAATCTATTTTAATATGGAGTAGGACCACCTTTGGCAGTAATTACAGTTTTAATTCTTCAAGGTAGTTTGAATTGTTTCCAAAGGAATTTTTGTCCATTCTTTAGCTAAAACAGTCTCCAGGTCTTGTAGTAATGTTCAATAATATCGAGATCTGGGGACTGTGGTGGCCAGATAAGATGTTCAACTTTACTAGAATGTTCCTCATGCCATTCAGTAACAACTTTAGCTGTGTGAATTGGTGCATTATCATCCTGAAAGATTGCGTTTCCCTCTGGAAACAGTTCCACAGCATCAGCAGGTACGTTCTCTGTTCCAGGTATATGTCGAATGTCACTCGTGAACTGGGAAATGTAGTCCAGGTGATGAAAGTGCCAGGTGATGAAAAGTGCCAGGTGATGAGGCAAGTGTTTGTCCAATTTAGATGGCCCTTGAGTTGATGTTGAAAATGACGAACCGACAGATAGATCGCTAAGAGTTCACAATCAAATATACTGTAATGAAGTTCAGCTGGCTTTAATTGACAAGAAAAAAATGCCAAAGGTCAAGTCTGATTATCGATGATATGTTGTAAAACAGCACCAACTGCAGAATCTGATGCATCAACTTGCTTTCAATAGTTGAGTCAAGGGAAGTGACTTGTCTGCACATTTAGGTATGAATCTCTTGTAGAAGTTGACAATTCCTAAGAAGTGATACAGTTGGCATAAAGAAGTGGGAGGTAAGATGCATTGAATTACATCGACTTTGGAGGAGAGAGCTCGGATACCATTAGAGTCGATATAATGACCTAGGAATTCCAGAGAGGTCTGTCCGAAAACACACTTATCGGGGTTAATTTTCACATTATAGGTGCAAAGACGCTGAAAAAGTTGAGGTAAGTGTTGGAGGTGATTTTCACACATGTCTCTAGCTATGAGCAAATCATCAACGTAAGCGAATACACAGTCAAGTCCACAGACAACTTTGTCAATAAACCTCTGGAATGTGCTCATTGTGTTCCGCAAACCAAAGCTCATAAACAGGAACTCGAAACTTCCAAAAGGGGTGGTAACGGCAGTTTTTGGAATGTTGTCAGGGTTCATCGGAATTTGATGATAAGCCTGGATGAGGTCAACCTTGGAAAAAATAGTACAACCATGCAAGTTTGAAGAAAAATCCTGGAGATTCCATATTGGATTGTGATCGGGAACAGTGATTGCATCCAGATGTCTGTAATCCCCCACCGGGCAAAAATCTGAATCCCCTTTCCATGCCAAATGTAGAGGAGATGCCCTAGTGCTGGTGGAGGGGCGAATAAGGCCGAGTTGAAGCATATGCTCAAACTCAAATCAAGCTTTTTTGAGCCGATCAGAGGTGAGTCACTGTGGACGCAAAAAGACAGCTGGTCCAGAAGTAGTGATATAATGGCGAGTTAAGTGTGTGACTTTGACTGATTTGAAAGTCAGATCTACCACCTCTGGGAAAGAAGCTGAAAGGGAGTGGAACTGGTCACCAGCAGTGGTGACAAAAAATGACGGGCTGAAAACAGCTTTAGTAGTAACCTGAGCAGGTGTAAACAAAGACGTAGAATCGTCCATGAGGCTCTGTTGCCTGACATCTACTAACAAGTGAAAGTGGTTTAAGAAGTCCACGCCCAGAATGGGGTATGGTAGATCTGCTATAACAAAAACCCACCTAAAATCCCTTTGAAGGTTGAGATCTGGGTTTAATGAGACCTGACCGTAAGTTTTTATCAGGGATAGATTCACCGTGTGCAGGTTAATGGCAGATTTCTTCGGCTTGTCTGAAGTAAGACACAAAGGCCAAATAGAACAGCTGAATCCAGTGTCAACCATGAACGATTTGTTAGATGCACAATCCTTAACAAAGAATGCATGATGAGATGAAAAATTGTGGGAAGAATTTGACGTGCCCAAATCTTCCATAACTAGTTTCCCGACAGCTTGAACAAATAGTGCTGGATGCATCGATGGGCTTTGTCTTTAAATGTGGCATGGTACCGGCAGAGATTGGAAACCGTTGGAGTAGAACTAGACAACTGTGACTTAGAACGGCTTCTACTACGAGGACAATGAGAGCTAGCATGTTCTTTCCACAGTGTGTCTATGCGATGTGTTAATGTATTAATTCTCTCCAAAATGTCATCATGTGACAAGGTAGGAGACTTTGTGGTAGTAGAGGAAGCTACTACGGGGTCCAAACAGGTATGGTGAGGTGTGGGCTCAACAGTAAACTCTATGATCTTGTCTGCCATGGTGGCTCTCTGATTGAGTGAATTGAAGTCAGCCGTTGTGGCCAGTATCGATTGGACATTCGGTGGCAGATGAGAGAAAAACAATTTCCTAAGCAGAGGATTGTCCTCAAGTGGAGTGTCACTGAGTTCTTGCAAATGATGAAGAAACTCAGATGGTGTCCTATCTCCCAGGTGTTCATCCTGCATCAGTGTCCGGAATTTAGTCTCTGTGGATTGTGTGTTCCGACGGAGGACCTCTGATTTGACGGCGTGTAATTTGCGTTCAGATGTGGGTCAGTGATGAGATCTTTCACTGAGCGTGCAAGAGGTGAAGGCATTCCTCAGTACAAAGGGTTTAACTGCTGTTGGTGAGGCACAGCATGAGAGGAAAAATACACATCTAATTGAGCAAACCAAAGTGTGATGTCACTAGAGTATGTGGGTAAGTTGGGAAGACTCATTTTGTACAGGGGAAAGAAAAGAAAAGGACCAAAGAACCTACAAAAGTGTTGTTGGAATAGTAATGTATGTGCAAAAAAAACATTCACTTAACAAAATTTTTGAATTTTTTTTTTTGTGTACTGTGTGCAACAATGAAAAAAAATTTTTTTTTAGTCACCAAACCTGTGTTGCAGTCCGTGAAAATAATA
>NC_069003.1:17154239-17161637 GCF_001194135.2 Octopus bimaculoides
GGAGATTATATGAAAGAATACTGTGTATTTCCTTGTAAGAAGAATGCATACTTTGCAAGGTACAAGTTCGAGGCGAAGAACATGAATTCTAACGGTTCACTTGAATGAGAGAAGATATTCAGACATCGGGCCATTGATTTTTAGTTGCAAACGTGAGCGAAGACTGCCATTCTGTAGTTCGGGTAAGGCATCTTCAACGATAAAACTTTCAGCTGCCAAAAATCCCTTTTTTGATCAGAGTCACCATTTTATAATGGAATGGAAGGTTTGTGATACCTGTGGAGTATCTCCTTCTCCCATTATAATTATTTTTGTAGTTTCAAGGATTGGAACACATAGAAGTTCACAAGCAGAGTACAATTCAATAGCTGTTTATTTACAGAGTTCTCATTCATGTGGTTCACTCTCAGTGACCATCTTTATAGTAGCACATGGTTTGTCTTAACTCTGTACACGTGAACGTCATTACCTCTGAAGATAAGCATGTGGAGTCAGAGTGGGACAAGAGTCCATTGTGAGCTGCTGGCTTTGCAGTGTTTCTTGGCACTGAGCATGAGAAGAGTGAGAAAGTGAGAGAGAGAATGTCGTTATTCTCTTGCTTAAATACTGGTTGCCGGCAAGAGTCTTGTTGTTGTCTCGTGCATGGCAAATGATTGCAGGTGAGATCTCATTCTTGTCTCGCACCTGGCAATGGATACCAGTGAGATCTTGTTCAACATGCTGCTGGTGTATTGTGCCTTGCTACAAATTTGATCAGATGAATAAAGTTGACTATTAATTCTGCCATGAAGGGAAACCAGTGGGCCGGCGGATTTCCAAGATATGATGGCCTTCCACTTGTGACCGAGGAAGACCATTACTGACCTTCAGGAACATTGTGCGCTCTAGGACTAACTTATATTTTGCATTTGCGGCTCCATTGGTGGCTAATGAGCCTTCCTCTTGACAAGCATACATGACTGCAAACATTGAAAACCAAGCTTTCCCCATTCACTACACCAGCAGTGTGCCTTCAAGTAGCACACTTAAGTTCTTCACGCAGAATATGTGCTCTCTCAAAAGTGTCGACCTCCTCATTAACCTGCTTCCTCCATCTGTGGAGGAAGCAGGCATTACTCTTCCAGTCAATCTCCTACATATCATAGGCCTTTAATGAGGACTTGACACAGTCCTTAAATCGCAACCTTGGTTTCTACCAGGGTCTCTTTCCATTCACAAGTCCCCTATATAGCATCTGCTTAGGGATCCTGCTATCCTTCATTCTAATAAGGTGTCCAGTCCAACGTAACACGGTGCTTGTGCATCATCACCTCAATACTCAAGATATCAGCTGTCCTTAGCTGATGTCTTGAGATTTTTGTGTCTGGAGTTTTTAAGCTCCAGCCAACATTCAGAATATGTCTGAGACATCTCTGATGAAAGTGTTCAAGGACCTTTACATGACGTTTGTAAAGGGTCCATGTCTCACATGAGTAAAGGAGCAATGTCAGTACACATGCACGGTACACAGCAATCTTTGTTTGCCTTGTGATGCCATGCTGGGACCAGACATGAGACTGAAGAGACCAGAAGGAATTAGTTGCTCTCTGCAGACTGAAGGATATTTCATCATCCAGGGAGCAAGAACAGCTGAGTGTGCTGCTCAGGTAGACAAACTTGTCTACCACTTTCAGAATTGTTCCTTCAACCAAGATAGCTGGTTCCACATATGGATTTCCAGGTGCAGGCTGGAACATTACAACAGTCTTGTTCAGGTTAATGCTGAGTCCAAATGCCTTGCAAGAAGCAGAAATATCATTCATAAGTATTTGCATGTCATCCACTGTATGAGTGACTAAGTCACAGTCATCTGCATAAAAGAGGTCATGAATAAGAGACTGAAAAACTTTTGAATTGGCAGCAAATTGGTGCAGATTAAAGAGGTGGTCAGAAGATCAATACCTGACATATATTCCCAGAGAGCTAACCTTAGAAAAAGCATGAGTAAAAGCAGCAACAAAGTACAAAGAAAAGAGAGTTGGGGCAAGGATGTCACCCTGCTTGATACCATTCTCTACAGGAATGGGTCCCGCCATGCCACAACCAACATTGACCCAAGCCTCCATCCCATCATGAAATGATTTAATTATAGATACAAAGTGATCCAGACATCCAAGTTTGCCAAGTATTTTCCATAGCAAGGCCTTTTCACAGTATCAAAGGCCTTCGTTAAATCAATGAATACCTGGACAAGATCCATATTCTGCTCATAGCACTTCTGCATCTGTCTTGCTGTGAAAATCATATCCATTGTCCCTCTACCAGATTGGAAGCCACATTGAGATTCAGATAGGACATCATTTATAAGCACGAGCAAGATCCTCCCACCAAGTGTTCTGCATCTTCCTGAGGGATCGCCGCAGTAATGATTTTACACTGCTATAGTGGGCAAGTGCTAGATTTCACTGCACAGCTGAAAGTCCCCCGTGCAGCAATACATTGGGCATGGCACTTTACAGCCAATAGTTTCTGTGTCTGTAGTATATCCCAGTGTTTCAGCAGCGCATTAAGGAACCTGATCTCAAAAATCTTCCCATGCTGCAGTATTTTCAATGCTGGACAAGTGAGTCTGAATCTCTTTCCTCAACACAGCGTCATATATCTTGTGGACATTCAGACGCCAAGGAACTTTACTCGCACCAGACTGTGGTCTGTCCAGCATTCCGATCCATGAAAGGACTTGACATTACAAATGACATAATCCAGCAAGTGCCAAACTTTAGACCTTGGATGCATCCACATTGTTGTGCATAAAATGAGTGCTTGCGATGTAAAGTCCCTGTTCATCGCAAAGCTCCAGCAGCATGTGGCCATTTCTATTCATTTTCCCTACACCAAAACATCCTAGAGAGTTCCATGTTTGCCAGCCTATTCCAACCCTGGCACTGAAATCACCCAGACTTTATCAGAACAGAGGATTTTCCTAAGTATGGCTTTCAGCTGGGTATAAAAAATAGTTTTATCTTCATCACAACAAGTCAAAGTAGGTGCAGAGGCACTTATTAGAGTAGCAAACCGCCCACCTTTCAGATACAATCGTAGAGTCATTAGATGTTCATTTATAGGAACAGGAAACTCCTCCAACTTCTTAAGGATATCAGATCGAACCGCAAAGCCAGCACCAGCCTCTCTGCGCTCTCCCTTCTGCCTCATCTTCCAAAAAAAGGTGTATCCACCTCCTCCTTCCTCAAGCTGATCATCACCTTCTATGCAAGTCTCTGAAAGTGCAGCTATTTCAATGTTATAATGGTTCAGCTCCCGAGCAACAAGTGCAGTGCATCTTTCAGGGCTGCAATCACTTTTGTTATCCAACAGAGTGTGCACACTCCAACATGAAATGTTCAAGTTCCATCCAGATTTTATAAATAAAAGTCTTTTTGTTTTTCGAGCACAGGGTAGACATCCATCAGTTGCGCTAAACTGACCAGATATAAAAAGATAGGCAATTTTTGGTTCACCTTTTCTAGTACCTCCCTGACCTCTGAGTGAGCAGTGCCCCCTCCAAAAGGAGCTGTCCAGACACCCATGCAGCAACTGAACTCTACCACTGTTTTTGGCAACAAGGAGATGACTTTATATCTAGCATGGGCTGCCTACATGCAGGTTGCTGACTACATGCTTCCAACCTGTTAGGTCTGCATGCTTCACCAACTTCCCATCGCCGCAGGACTTATGAATATAAAAATATATTAAAAATAAATAAATATATAAATGTATAATAAAAATAACGATATATATATACTGAAAATAAAGTAAATATATATATTGGGAAAAAAAAGCAGCACATATCAAGTAGAGGTCAGCAATGCCTGTGCAGAGTTTTAGGTCCAAAAAGGCTTGCACGACACCTCATAGACCCTCTCCACTTTATTGACATTATCCAGAGACAAGCCTGAGCAAGATGTCTGGTACCAATGCAAGTCATAGGCTCAGGGATGTGGGATCACCATGATCTCTAGCACAAACCAAATATCCCCAAAATGTCCAATGCCATTCCCTGCATATCTGGTTTTATATCAGAGTGACTTTCGCCTAGAGACATGCTTCAACAGAAGCTGAGGGGTGCCTTACTCCCAGTGGTCTTTCAGCACGCTGGACATCATCCCGGAATTTCTGTGTATCCATGCTATACATACATACATACATACATACATACATACATACATACATACATACATACACACGCATACATATATGCATATACTCATACACTCACATACACGATTATGCATGCTCGATTTTGTTTAAGAATAGTTTTGAAGTATTGGAAGTCCATTGCATATATATATATATATATATATCATCATCATCATCATCATCATCGTTTAACGTCTGCTTTCCATGCTAGCATGGGTTGGACGATTTGACTGAGGACTGGTGAAACCGGATGGCAACACCAGGCTCCAGTCTGATTTGGCAGAGTTTCTACAGCTGGATGCCCTTCCTAACGCCAACCACTCAGAGAGTGTAGTGGGTGCTTTTACGTGTCACCCGCACGAAAACGGCCACGCTCGAAATGGTGTCTTTTATGTGCCACCCGCACAAGCCAGTCCAGGGGCACTGGCAATGATCTCACTCGAAAATCCTACGGGAGCCAGTCAGGCGGTACTGGCAACGGCCACGCTCAAAATGGTGCATCTCATGTGCCACCCGCACAAGAGCCAGTCCAGGGGCACTGGCAACGATCTTATATATATATATAATAAAGTAAAGTTGATTTAACTATCAAATAATATAACTATACTCTATATTATAACACAGCAATAATATTTTAAAAAATATATTATATCACAATAATAACTGCTTGAACTTTTTTTTTAATGCCTCTCATTGAAAAATTTGTATAATCCCTTTAATTCTCTAACTCCACCAATATAACTTCCTTCCTTCCAAACTTTTACTTAACTATACTACTAATAATAATAATGACTATAACCATTACATCTAAAATCAAAATTATTTCTCTTTTGAGTAATTCGTTAGAAAAGAATAGAAAAAATAGAAAAGAATTATCGAATCACAAGTAAAGCGGTACTTAGGAAAGCTAACCTAGAAGCCAAACAAATCATGGATAAATATAACTTACAAAAGAGGACTGAACCTTTGGACCCTAAACAACCCCGTTTTGTTTTAAAGGACCACAAGAAAACCTTTTAGAGTAGCCCCAAATTACGTCTTATCTGCCCATCTAAATCAGACATAGGTGTTCTTAGTAAAAACATACTAGACAAATATATACCTACTTTAGTCAAAAAATTAAAACTTAGTTTATGGTCAAATTCATTACAGTTAGTAGATTGGTTTAGTAACATTAATGATAAACATAACAACAAATTTATCCAGTTTGATATCTCCAACTTCTATTCTTCAATTAACCCCATTTTACTCAATAAGGCACTCTGGTTTGCTCATAATAAGGCGGGTCTTTCTAGAGAAGAGATTGATGTTGTTTTAGCAGCTAGAAAATCTATAATTAAATTTAATAATAAACTCTGGACACGCAAGGACACTCCCGATGGTTTTGACGTGCCTATGGGAGGTTCCGACTCAGCGCAGATAGCCAACTTGGTCTGCGCATATATTCTCAATGAGATGGCAGACCAGTTCCCAACCATTAGGAGTGGTCTATACCGAGATGATTGTTTGCCACAAACCAACAAATACAAAAAGTTAAAAATAGATTAGTCAGGTTTTTCCGTAGAATGGGTCTTGGCATCACCTTTGAGTAAGAAATCTCCATAGTCAATTTCCTTGATGTTACTCTAGACCTACACACCAATACTTTTTTCCCTTACCATTAACTCTCCACTAATCTTAAGTATATTAGCCAGTTTAGCAATCATCCTAGAACAGTAACCAGAAATTTAGTTAGGAACATATCACTCAGATTGTCAAATCTATCTGCAAATGTAAATATTTTCAACAAAGAGGCTGACTTTTATAACTCTGCCTTACTTAAAGCAGGATATAAAGAAAATGTCAGATACATTAATTCTACTTACGATATTTCTACCTATAATAATAAAGATATTAAAATTGATGGTAACGATAAATACAATGATTGTCCTCATTATAACCTTGTTGACAACAACATACAGACAAACGCCTTTTTACATTATAGGGGAGGTAACTGACAATTTAAACCCTTTTTTAATAACAATAATAATAAATTGAAGTTTTTTAGAAATAATAATAACACACATACAAAACCTGAATCTGATAAAAATATCTGGTTAATAATTCCATTTGTAAAACAGATTAAATCAAATCTGGTTTCCCAGTTCCGAAATGCTGTTAATAAGAATTTTCCAAGACATTCTCACTACTTCCCAGTCATAAACACGCACAAGGTTAGATTTGGATTTTCAAACACTAAAAATATCTCGCAAATAATATCCGCACACAATATGAGACTCTTAAATTCGCACACGGGTACCGATAGCAATAACATTAATTCCGACAATACAAACCATCACCATTATAACAATAACAATACAGATAATAACCTAAGTAACAATAATTATAATAAGAAAAATAATAATAATAATTACCATAACAACATCATTATTTCGGAAGTTAATAGCAACAAAATTAGTTTTTTAAGTGATAATGCGAAATCCAAGAACACTATATATCAATGTAAAGTCACCACCCCTACCGATGTATCTTTTTACATTGGATTTTCCTCCTCGCCGATTTCCAGAAAAATCTCAAATCATTATTCTACTTTTAGAGATAGAAATAAACGCAACACCATGTGTCTGCATGCGTGTACATGTGTGTGTGTGTATGTGCACATACGTGTGTGTATGTGCATGTATGTACATATGTATGTATGTGTGTGTTGTGTGTTTGTGCTATGTGTGTGTGTTGTGTGTGTGGAGGTATACATTTGTATTCACACACACACATGCACATATTCACTCGCACACACACACATGTATATACACATACACATGCAGTCATATGCACACACACACACACACACACTACCCCCACAAACACAAACACACATGCACATAGATACTACCACACACACATTCTCATACTGACCATCTTCGCACTCTCCTGTCCTAAAAAAACCACTTTGCTATCTCTTTCTACTTCTGGTTACTTTATCAATGTAATTACACACAAGCTGTTGGCGATTTCTTTTTCTTCTTTAGACTTTTTCCTTTTCCTTTCTGATGAAGAGCTATGCTTGAAATGTCAAACTCTCTCTTTTCACTGAGCATCAAGCTAAAACATTTGCTGTGCATGCCCTCTTGTTGTCCGTTAAATTTAACTCGGTTACATGAATTGATTATTTATTTGAATAGACTATATATATACATATATATATATATATATATATATATA
>NC_069003.1:17161868-17165656 GCF_001194135.2 Octopus bimaculoides
TAGGGTCAGTTAGGGTGTGAAATTGGGGTATTTCTAGAGAAGCACTCAACCCAAATACTGGGTTATCAACACTGTTGGGACCCAAGCCAAAGTCAGAATACTTCTGGTGCTGGAAATCCAAGTTTTGTGACGATTATACTGTCATATGTGTTTGGCGAAGAGTAATTAATCCAATAAAAAGAAGAAAAGAAAGAAAATTCTTTAACACATCTTTAATTATAAGTTACAAATGTTTCTATACTATCCTTATTTGCAATGCCAGTTTACACGAAAATTCTAAAAGAAAAATCACATATTTGTGGTTTTAGACATTGGAGAGGCACTTCTTCAGACTTGCATCAAAGGCATGCTATTACACTGTGCATCTTTCAGACATTGTTGTTAAGAAAATATTGGGAGGAAATAAAAAATAAAAAATTAAAAGTGTGTATGTGAGGAAGATATTATGTGGGGGAGGGTAATCAAAAGGGTGGATATGTCTAATGATAGGAGGGAAAGGGGGAAGGAGGGGAGGAAAACAAATAGAAGATGAAAGTGAAGTAGAAAGAGGGGAAGAGAAAGGAGAAGAATCAGGAGAAGGAAAAGAAGAAGAAAAGGGAGAGGGAGAAGAAGAAGAAGAAGAAGAAGAAGAAGAAGAAGAAAAGGGAGAAGAAGAAGAAGAAAAGGGAGAGGGAGAAGTAGATACAATGGGCAGTGCTGCATATAGCAAAACAGTTTATCTAGTTGTATGCTGGCGGTGTGTCAGCCAGTACCGGCAGAACCATTGTTACCAAAATTTGTTCCATGGAAGACAGTGTATTTGACCACACAGTGGCATTAGCCTGTAACAACTTAATGTGAAAAGATCTATTAAATAGATAACTAGACAATTGTCCAGGAGTCAAAGAATGAGGATGTTAATGATGAATGTTATGGGGAGACCTAATTTATGACCTTAGTGTGTTTCACAAGTTGGAACAGTAAAAGACAAAGAGATGGAAGAGGAGGGGAGGCCTTAAAGGGGGACTGTAGAGTCCTAAAAACTGGAGCAGAAAATAATTAGAGTTTAATTTATTTAAATAGTAGTCAGGAGGATTTTAAACTATATATGTTTTTAAACTATATGTTATACATGTATAGCCAAAATAAAAAATTTAAATTTTAAAATGATAAAAATAAAATGAGATGTATGGGCAGAGTGATATATAGTTATTGGTGCACGGGTATATATATATATATATATATATATATATATATATATACATACACACATACACATACATACATACATATATATACTCATGGAGACACAGACTCACACACACACATATGCACACACACACTGACATAAGCACACACACTTGATTTAAAAGGAAGAAAATCATAGATTCTTTGAATTCAAAAGGTTTATGTCAGAGCAATTTGGATACAGCTTTTGGGGTCCAATTAGTTTCATTAAAGGGTTGAATTCCATAACTACTTAATAACTACAAAGCAAAAACAAGTGTGTCAAAAAATAAGGTTAAGGTGGGTTATAGACAACTGACAAATAGTATTTGTTTAGTCATTAGACAATGCCTTAGCAACCAAATTGCTTGTAATTCAAAATGATGTGATGTCTCCTAAACATGTCCATTATACTGGACAGATGCAGTTTTTGTTGTAACAAGGAACACGTTTTTTTAAATATAATTTTACTTATGTCTAATGTGTATTTCTTACCCACAAGAATTTCACTTTTACCCCACTTGGGGTAATTTACCCTGGTTTGCCAATCCCTGGTCTAATTATATGAGGGTGTGAAGGCATGTGGTCGAGTGGTTAGGGTGTTGCACTCATGATGGCAAGATTGTGGTTTCAATTCCACATTTGGCAGTGCACTGTGTTTTGAGCAAAATATTTAATTTCAAATTGCTTTGTGATCACAAACATTTGCATATGATGTTCAGCAAGCAATTTCAGAACCTTATTTGTTGTCTACAAGTGGTAGGTCCTTGTTTTATACTTATATATATACATATATATATATACATATAAGAGGGACGACCACTAAATGGACATCCATTATGCTAGAAGAAGACCACCTATGGTCTGACCACTAAGAAAAGATTGTTCTCAAGAAAATTCAGCAAACACCAGAACGTAAGCGAGCAAGACAAATGAAAAGATACAAAACATAAAGATTAATCACAAACCCGGTTTCATTGTTACCACTTACGTAATTACTCACGTAAATGTCCGCAATTAATCAGTGTGATCATCATAGCAATATAATTTGCAGAACTATACAGGAGACGTCCACATGAGATTGAACATGTATATAGTTCTACCAAATTCATTTGGGGTTATATTTCAAGAGTCTTCATTTTGGCACACCAAAATACTGGAAATAATTCTGCAGAAAATAATTCTCTGCAGTGAATTTTGCCGGTTAAGAGAACATGGTTATTTAAATTTAAATAATAAGGGGGAAAAATTGAATATTAATTTGATTAATATCAATTTAAAACCAGTGGCCTAGCATATTGAAAAATCTGAAGATTCAGAAAAATTATATTACATACATATAAGAAGGATGACCACTAAATGGACATCCATTATGCTAGAAGAAAACCACAATCTTTTCTTAGTGGTCAGACCATAGATGGTCTTCTTCTAGCATAATGGATGTCCACTTCAGATTTTTCAGTATGCTAGGTCACTGGTTTTAAATTGATATTAATCAAATTAATATTCAATTTTTCACTTTTATTATATATCATCATCATCGTTTAATGTCTGCTTTCCATGCTAGCATGGGTTGGACGATTTGACTGAGGACTGGTGAAACCAGGTGGCTACACCAGGCTCCAATCTGATTTGGCAGAGTTTCTACAGCTGGATGCCCTTCCTAACGCCAACCACTCCGAGAGTGTAGTGGGTGCTTTTACGTGTCACTGGCACGAACTACTTGTATATTTATATATATATTTTTTGTCTTGTGTGTGCCTGTGTGTGAGTGTGTGTGTGTGTGCCTGTGTGTGTAAGATTTTTTTAATTGATTGTTTTTTTTGCATGGGTTCATTTGGAAAATAATTAAAGGTGTGTCTACTTGTCTATCAATCACACCTTGTCCCTATGGACCCAGACTACATCCCTTGTTTATGCATTATGCTTGCCTCTCTCCCCAATTCTTGCAACCCAACACTGCTCTGTCATCTCTCTTTCTCTCTCTTGCACTTGCACTTGCCAACTTTATCACTGCTATCCTGTTCATCCCAATATACCTGTGTTTCACCAATCACTGCATTTCCCTTTCCCTCTGCATTCTCAAGAATTCCCTGGTCACATACCCTGTCCAATCTTCTATCACCCCATTTACATTCACCTCCTTATACCTTGATGGTATGCCCAAACACATTACCACCATCTCCCTCTCTTTCTCTCTCTGACAACAGTAGCCAGCTATCTCCTCTACAGCAAGACACCTGTTTCTGTCCCTCTTGTGACAAGAGTCAAGGCGGCGAGCTGGCAGAAACGTTAGCACGCTGGACGAAATGCTTAGCAGTATTTTGTCAGCTGCTGTGTTCTGAGTTGAAATTCCGCCGAGGTCGACTTTGCCTTTCATCCTTTCGAGGTTGATTAGATAAGTACCAGTTACGCACTGGGGTCGGTATAATCGACTTAATCCATTTGTCTGTCCTTGTTTGACCCCTCTGTGGGCAGTAAAGAAAAAAAAGTCATTGACACTCCTGGGGGATTGTCAGAATGGACTATTATATTATCCTGTATATTTTCGTTCAGAGATGTCTAGTAAATATATATTTGAA
>NC_069003.1:17166450-17169195 GCF_001194135.2 Octopus bimaculoides
TCACAAAAAAAACAAAAGACGAAGGCAGGTGGTGTAGAAAACAAACAGATGTATTAGTATAACGCTCAGGAATTGAAAAAGTCTTTAACGTTTCGAGCCTACGCTCTTCCACAAAAAGGAACACAGAAAGAAACAAGGAGAAAAACAAGCAGAGAAGAAAAAAGACGGAGAGAAACAAGCAGAGAATGGAGCAGATAAGATCTGGGCTACATATGTTTCATTGTGAGTGGAACCTTGGAAGTAGTAAATATCCAAGCAAGGTGTGTACCGCAGGCTATTCTTCAGGCCAAGGATATCTTGATTAAATATAAGTTTACATTGTTGCAAGGAGGTACGCATTCAATCAGAATGTGTAGGCAGTAGAGTAGGAGTGGAGGATATAAATGTAGAGAGAAATTAGAATTTCTTTTTCCTCTTATTAATCCTAATTTCACTCTACATTTATATTCTCCCTTCCTACTGTGCTCTCTACACATTCTGATTGACTCTTCCATGTGTTAATATGTACCTCCTTGTGACAACATAAACTTTCATTTGATCAAAATATCCTTGACCTGAAGAGTAGCCCTGCAGTATGCACTTCACTTGGATATTTACCACTTCTGAAGTTTCACTCGCTATGAAATGTATGTAGCCCGGATCTTATCTACTCCATTCTTTACCTCTTGTATTCTTATTCACATACCTAGAAACCATGGTTGCCTACTGTGAAATATAAAAAGAATTTTTTTTCAATTTATTGTACTTTGATGAGGAAAAATCCACAACCACTATTGTCCCTGAAAGTTGATTTTTATATTCACTATGATTTGCTTGAAACTAACTTTCTTCCTACACCTTGATACTTGGATCTTATATTTATATATATATGTGTGTGTACAGGGGTTGGACAAAATAATGGAAACACCTTGCATCATAGCATCATAATTTTGAAATATCTATAAAATCGTCAAAAGCTTGTTTATTTTTATGTTTTTTCATTTGTTATTAGTGTTGCTTAATATGTTTTGCTAAAATTGCTGTTTCTTTTCAATTATCATCAGAAAAAAGGTATTCAAAATTTATTAAAATGACAGATCTGTCAGACTTTCAAAGAGGTCAAATTGTTGGTGCTCATACAGCAGGCAGTAGCGTAACGAAAACAGCCAAAATGTTTGGTGTATCAAGAAGTACTGTCTCAAAAGTAATGACAGCCTTTGAGAAAGAGGGAAAAACCTCCTTGTCGAAACAAAACTCTGGAAGAAAACCAAAACTTTCAGATAGGGACTGTCGGACTCTTACGTGAATTGTTAGAAAGGATCACAAAAGTACACCTCCGAAATTACTGCAGAGCTTAATGACCACCTTGAGAACCGAGTTTCCACAAAAGCTGTTCACTGAGAGCTGCACAAAGCCGAATTTGGCAGGAGGGCTGCAATCAGAAAACCACTTCTTTCAAAAACAAACGTTGCAAAGCATTTAGAGTGGAGTAAAAACCTATAGAATTGGTCCCTAGAGCAGTGAAAGAATGTTATTTTCTCGGATGAGTGATCCTTTGCCTTATTTCTGACCACTGTCCGAGTATACGTGTGGAGACAGCCAAAAGAAACATTTCACCCCGATTGCCTTCTCCCAATTGTTAAACATGGAGGAGGATCTGTGATGATCTGGGGTGGGGGCTATATCTTGGAAATCCACCAGTCAAATGGCTTCCCTTCATGGCAGAATTAATAGTCAAGACTATTTAAGCATTTTATCTGATCGAATCCATCCTATGGTTGCGGATCTGTTTCCGGAGGGAAACACAATCTTTCAGGATGATAATGCACCAATTCACACAGCTAAACTTCTTACTAAGTGGCTCGAGGAACATTCTAGTGAAGTTGAACATCTTATCTGGCCACTACAGTCCCTAGATTTCAATATTATTGAACATTTATGGTGCATTTTAGAAAAACAAGTAAGGAGTCGATGTCCTCCACCATCATCACTACAAGAACTGGAGACTGTTTTAGCTGAAGAATGGACAAAAATTCCTTTGGAAACAATTCAAACTATGTACAAGCCCATACCTCGTAGACTTCAAGTTGTAATTATTGTCAAAGGTGGTCCTACTCCATATTAAAATAAATTTGTTTGAAATTTTAAGGTGTTTCCATTATTTTGTCCAACCCATGTGCATGTATATATATATATATGTATGTATGTATATATATGATAGACTTTCTCATCAAAATGGACATATGAGTGTTTAGCCGAACGACCTGCATAAATGATTTGTTTATAGTGATCAAATGTATGTGTTGCACTAATGTACATCAAATCAACTCAATCTTGCCTGAACAAGTGCATAGTGTATTACATGTCAGGTATGTGTGTGATTGCAGAGCAACTTGAGATGAAGGGTTTTGCTCAAGAACAGAATGCAACACTTGGTGTAGGAATTGAAACCATGGTCTCATGATTGTGAGTGCAACATCCTAACCACTTGGCCATGCATCCTCACTATATGTATATATGTATGTATGTATAATATAATATAAGGATAAAATCTTTTTAAGAATTTATCAAGTAGTCAGCGTGAAAAAAACCTCATAAGGAAAAAAAACCATCATTTTTTTCCATAAATATATATAATATAATCTATATAAGGGCATTATTATAAAATAAAGCCTCACGCTTAGAGGGACTTAATAAGTCAAAACTACCAAAATAAGCACATGTTTACCGATCGCGAGGAATGCAACCTTCAAAGCTAACCTCCTA
>NC_069003.1:17170088-17172797 GCF_001194135.2 Octopus bimaculoides
TTGACTTATTAAGTCCCTCTAAGCGTGAGGCTTTATTTTATAACAATGCCCTTATATAGATTATATGTATGTATGTATGTATGTATGTATGTATGTAGTATGTATGCAAACAATATTTTGTAAACAAGAGAGTTTAATATTTAATTTCATATATGTGTGCATGTGCATCTTTGTCTTTTTTCACCCTTACTACTTGACAATCGGTGTTGCTTTGTTTACATCCCCCTAACTTAGTAGTTTAGAAAAGAGACCCACAGAATAAGTTGTCATCATCAGGTATCACATATTGTTGCAGCGTACTAATCACACCATAATGAAAGTGTACCTGATTAATTGTGAGTTCTACCATTGGATGAAGTCATAGCCTTACTTTGTTCTGACTTTCTCAGTGTTTTCTTGGCAGGAATATTGGAGGGATTTACCATTGCCATTGGCCCAAAGGGAGCTCATCCATCCTTCGAAAAGATCTTGCTTTTAGACCTGCTGAGTGTCCAGACATCCTTCTCACAAGAACAGTAAGTTACCCAAGTGGGGGAACCGATCTAGTCACTGACCAACTGGTTTACATCGTACAGGTAGCAGGTTTCATCAGCTTGTGATGAGATCCCTGACCTGACTTCAATAGAATAAGTACCAAGCAGCAAAAAATTAAGTACTGAGGTTGATTTGTTACAGTCTAATCACTAAAACAAGTAAAAAAAGAAAAAAGATATATTCCCTTATTGTATATTCTTTAATATCTCTCTCTTTTACTCTTTTACTTGTTTCAATCATTTGACTGTGGCCATGCTGGAGCACCGCCTTTAGTCGAGCAAATCGACCTCAGGACTTATTCTTAGGAAGCCTAGTACTTATTCTATCAGTATCTTTTGCCGAACCGCTAAGTTACGGGAACATAAGCACACCAGCATCGGTTGTCAAGCGATGTTGGGGGGGACAAACACAGACACACAAACATATACACACACATATGTATATATACATATATACGACGAGCTTCTTTCAGTTTCCGTCTACCAAATCCACTCACAAGGCTTTGTTCGGCCTGAAGCTATAGAAGAAGACACTTACCCAAGGTGCCACGCAGTGGGAATGAACCCAGAACCATATGGTTGGTAAGCAAGCTACTTACCACACAGCCACCCCTGCGCCTATATGTTTTATTTTCTTGCCAATATTCCCAATTTACTGCTTTGCATTTTCTTTGTTTAGTTAATCTCTTCTTTTATTTTATATTTGTTTTAGTCAGTAGACAGTGGGCATGCTAGGGCAGCACCTTGAAGAGTTTATCAAATACATCATATCAACTCCCTCTGCTTATATCTGAAGTCTGGTACTTATTCTATTGGTCTCTTTTGCTGAAACACCAGGTTAAAGGGATATTAAAGAACCAACACTGGTTGTTAAGTGGTGATGGGGTACCAACACTGACAGAGAGAGAGAGAGAGGGAGAGTGAGAGAGAGAGAGAGAGAGAGAGAGAGAGAGAGAGAGAGAGAGAGAGAGAAAGAGAGAGAGAAACGCACACATGTATACATGTTTATATATATATATATATAATCAAAATAACCAAGTAAGGTGAATAAAATCAAAATAAGCAACAGGATATCAAGAAGTGATGCAGTATGACTGTTTCAAGCAGCTCCATTTAATTGAACAATGCAATCATTACATCAATATAAATGCAGAGCTATCATCAGCTGCACAAATAAATAGAATTTTAACTAGTTGGACACATGAATATAATTTTTCTCAAATACTTTAACAGACCAAGAAGAAATTCATGTTGTCACTATTGTAGCTAAGAATAGACTACACTTCCAAAAATGGCATGAAGCCCATTTGGGGTCATAGCTTGTAAAGGATTGTGGTTCATTTCTAATTTATTTGTCTTTTTATCAACTACTAAATCTAAGACTAGAGGACTGTGTCTGTTTAGAATGAAGGGCAAGAGTGAGTTGACAGCTCATGCCTAGGTATGGTCATAAATATTGTCAAGACATTAGGAGTAGTAAATTGGATATAGAGTAACTGTCTATAAAATGAGGCTGGGTAGGGGAAAACTCTAAATCATGATGTTAATTACCAGTTAAAGGGGCAAGATGCTAATAATGATAAGAAATACACATAACCTACATTTAAAGAGACAAGGTATTAAAATCTGAAGTAGGGTAACCTGAAACGAGGAGGTAGTAGGTTGGGCATAGCAAGAGCAGCTAGAGGTATTCAGGCCAAAGAGATTTTATAAGTTGTAATGTTACAGGTGCTATTATATATACAATTTTATAATTTCTAGTGGGCATATAATTAAGAGACTTACATAAAAGCCATTACAAATATCCATAATATATAGTGGGGTAGAACATCATAGAAAGGAAAAAAATAGTTTAATCACCAAAAATATAATGAAGTCAGACTAACTAAGCAGGAGTTATGGGATAGTAATTACATACAGCAAACCACATACCATAACATATAGTTTGATAACATATGCAATGCAATTTAATTCACCATATAACATAATATCCCATGATTTTATTTTATCTAATACTAAGGGTAAGTTGACAACAGATACAACACCAAAATTAATTTACACCACCAAAGTTCAAGCATGGCACCTATAATTTATATATATATATATATATATATATATATATATATTGGGTATGGTAGATGAGTTCAGCAAAAATTTAGATTCAGATGAATATGGT
>NC_069003.1:17172807-17185528 GCF_001194135.2 Octopus bimaculoides
ATTCAGATGAATATGGTACTTAAGTTGAGGCACTAGAATTTAGTACGGTAATCTCTATACAATTTCAAAGTAAGGTGATTAAAATCAAAATAAGCAACAAGGATATCCAGAGGATATCCTTGTTGCTTATTTTGATATATATATATATACACACACACACACACACACATACATACATACATACATACATACATACATACATACATACATACATACATATACATGTGGTCTAGTGGTTAGGTTGTTGCACTCATGATAGCTAGATTGTGGGTTCAATTCCATGACTGGGGAATGTTGGCTCCAGGGAAATGTTGGCTCCAGGGAAATGTTGGCTCCAGGGAAATGTTGGCTTGATCACATAGCCAGCAGGGTGGTGTCATTTGAAGGCTAATACAATGCAAAAGTGCATTGTCATCAGCAATGTGTAACAACATCTGATAGCCTGGTAGGTCACATGGTCATGTGATATATACACACACACACAACAGGCTTCTTTCAGATTTCATCTACCCAATCTACTCATAAGGCTTTGGTCAACCCAGGGCTATAGTAGAAGACACTTGCCTAAGGTGCCATGTAGTGGGAGTGAACTTGCAGCCATATGGTTGGGAACTTCTTGACATATAGACATGCCCTTGCCTTTGTTTATGCTTTTATTTTTTAAAATTTTATTTCATTTGATTTCATCAATCACTGTTACTACAATTGCTGCCAACATACCTTTGAATTATTTGTTGTGGAAGGATTCTGACCACCCACCAAGTGGCAAAAAGGCGAACTGACTCATTGTTACAAATTAAAGAACCATGAATGATTGAGAGTTTGGGTTGGTAAGCAGATCACTTTCCCCATACAAATAAGTTCAGCAAAATATTTAATAGGCACACCCTAGAATTTCCTTTAATTGTGCATCCAATGTAAAAAAAGACTTTAGTAAGTAGGCCCACATCGGAGACTGAAGTAGGATGCTCATGTAGGGGTAACACAATGTGTCCACTGAATGGCCACTGCAACACGGGAACCATCATATATAAGACAGAGGTGACAGCAATAGGACCAAATGGGCAACCAAACAAGTGAAAGTACATGGTAGCAACTGAAGGTTCCTGCAGAATCTGCTATAACAACCACAAGTTCTCCTACAATATTCCAGAGAGACATAATGCCACAACCCTGAGAATCCAGCAGAGATTTTGACAAGAACATACACTAATGCACCTACAAACACATATGCCCAGCATGGCAGATACCCACCCAATGGACTTTTTTCCATGCTCTCCACCCACACATATTGAACCCTACACACTGTAACCCAGGGTTACATTAAAAAGACCACAAAAATAATTTTCATAGCAGCCCTTCTAATTGGATACAGGTAGGATTAGCATGAATATTATCAATAGAGTAATACACACCCTTAAATTAAAAATTAGACTTTCACTGTGGTCAGACACCCAGTAGGTAATTAGATGGTTTAAGGAACTAGAAATAAGCAAAAATAATTAATTCATACAACTAGATATAAATAGCTATTATTCTACCATCAACCCAATCCTTCTTAATAAGGTCTTAATTTATGTAATGAGGAACTTGGATCTGTCTGCACAAGAGATAGACATAATACTAGCTGCATGAGGAACCATAATAGATTTTGATGGGAAACTTTGGAATAGATCGGATAGGAGAGGGATGCCTTCAGTATAGCAATGGGATCCAGTGACTCGGCACAAATCATGGATTTGGTTGGAGTGAACATTGTATCCCTAATTGAGTCTTGGTTTCCAGGAATGAGGCGTGGGGGTAGGTTTCTATATATTCTTTGTAGTAAGTATGACGTAATAAGGTAGAGATAGAGAGGTATAAGAAACTATTATTCAAATTCTTCAGAAATTTTGGCTTATTTATCACTATAGAAAATAATTACCATAAAATTAATTTTTTAGATGCTACTTTCAGCTGAGATATTGGATCATATGAACGTTTCACAAGCCCAATGAATATTTAATGTACTTTAATATGCAGTCAAATCACCCACCTTCTCTAAGGGGAATAGTAAAAAATATTTCTATTAGAATATTTAGGCTATCAGTACTCTATTATAATGGTGCTTTGGCTAGGGTTGGATACACAGAAAAAATAAGATATATGTATACAATAATAATATATGTAATTTTGATAACCAAAATACTAGGAAAAATACACCAACATAAAAACACAGTTGCAGACACTGAACTGACATAGATGATCTGAATAGGCCAACAATCAAAATATCAAAGATAAAACAGAGACCGTTAGTGAAACATACCAAAATATACGACTAACATACAACACATTAAATAGTCACAATCCCACATCATACATTAGAAGCAACAAACTGAACAAAAAATACAAACAATCTGACGTCTTGAGGTACAACCTTATCTGTGGTTCATATATATCCTTGAGGATTGCGAAGGAGTTTTTTTTACCCCATTTGATAGGTGTTTCCCCAAATCTAATAAATATCATAAGATATTTAACTGATATACTTTGAAGGTATCATATGCAAACTCTAGAAACTTGGAACACCACATACATAAAATGAATCATAGGAAACTGAACTGGGAGCTAAAATAATGAACTCAGTGGGTCCATAACAAAAGACACAAGGGACTTGGAAAATAAGGAAGGAACAAATCATTTAGTCTCTAATAGTTACAATGAAACCAACAACATAAACTGGCACAGTGTAAATACAACCAACAGTGAATGTGCTGAAATTTCCAATGCTAATGGCATGAATTACAGTAGTAACCGATTCAATGATAACCTGTTGGGGCCATGTAATAATAGCAACAAAACTAAAACTGGGAATATGAAGGGTGTTCATTAAAGATTTCCCCTGACCCACTTCCAGTTATTGCAAGAATGGAATTTGTACAGGTATAATCATACATGTATTTACATGTCACAATGTAAATTGCAGCTTTCCACTAGTATTCATTTGTCTTTACAGCTGCTGAAGTGGACTAAGATATTATAATGGAGGCAGTTGAATGCAGATCAGTGATCAGGTTTTTATACTTGAAAGGTCATATACAAAAAGAGACATTTGATGAGACAAAAGAAGTTTATGGTGACAATTTACCATCATACAACATAGTCAAGCACTGACATCACCAGTTCAAATGTGGCTGGACATTGGTGGAAACTGTTCCTATTCCTGAATGACCACATTCTGCCATTGACAACGACACCATCCATAAAGTGGAAGCCATCATTTTGGAGGATAACCACATAACTATTCAGCAACTAGCCCAAGAAGTGAAGATAAATGTAGGGTCCATGGGAAAAATCATTCATGACCATTAGCACATGCGGAAGTTGTCTGCACAATGGATTTCCTGGATGCTCACAACTTTTCAGAAGCTCACACCTTTTCACAAGTCAATTGCTCCCAGGCTCTTTTGGCAATGTGCCAAGAAAATGAGGAGGACATTTTTTGCAGATTTATCATGCAGGATGAAACATGACTCCATCACTATGATCCTGAAACTTAAGTCCAGTCAAAGCAATGGAAGCATGATAACTCACCACCTCCAAAGAAGGCTTGTGTCCAACTCTCAGCAGGCAAGATGATGCTCACAGTCTTTTGGGACCAGCGCAGAGTAGTGATGATGGATTTTCTGGCAAAAGGCACCACATTTAACAGGGCATATTATGCTTCTCTGCTGCAGAAATTGTGGGATGCCATCAAAGCAGAGTGGTGTGGCATGCTGATCAAAGGAGTCTGCCTCCTCCAAGACAATGCCCCAGTTCACAATGCGCATGTTGCCCAGAAGAAAGCACACTCCTGTGGCTATGAAATCCTTCCTCATCCCCCTTATTCTCCCTACCTTGCACCATCTGACTTTTGCTTCTTTTCAACCATGAAGTCTTTTTTGAAGGGGAAGCACTTTTCAGATGATGATGTACTTATTTCTGAGGTAAAGTTTTGGCTCCAGATGCAGCCTACTGACTTCTACAGATGAGATCATTACAGCTGCATAAAGCGATGGAAGAACTGTGTCACCATTGGTGGTGGCTATATAGAGAAGGACAAATAATTATGCCAAGTTTCATTTATCCCAGTCCTTGGGAAGTGGGTCAGGGGAAATCTTTAATGAACATCCCTCATACATGTACTTATGATTGTCACAAAAGACTTTTTACTGAACAATGAATAGATCAATATATGCTCCATAAGATGGAATGTATGCACAATTAGACTGTAGTGCATTATTAAATGTTATTGACCATTTATTCAATTAATGCGTATATACTGACATTACTTTTATTGTTTGAACCTAATGTATACTATGTTAATGATATTATGTCTCATTGTTTGCAAACTCCCATGTATTTGTGCATGTCGTTTGACAAGTCACCCAATTTTTGAAAGAATATCTGTGTGCAAGTATGAGAATATAGCTAGAGGCAGAGGGACACAGACACATGAATACTCGTATGTGTAATTAAAATACAAATATGGGCATATTGATCTATATATGTACGTATGAGTATGTATGCTTAAGGGTATATGCAAGTGTATACATCGGTACATATATAAAGAGGTTAATGAGTGTGTGTGTGTGTATGTGCGAGGCTATGTGGATGACGATATGGACTCGCATGTGTGCATCTGTCTATGTGTAAATATCTATAGACTGAGGTCATGTGTATGCATGTGTAGCAGGAGTATTTAGTCACTACATCCAATGTCATGATTGGCTAGAATATGGAAATTCTGACCAGTTGGGACACTGCCTAGAGCTGACCTGCAGAGATTCTAGCTTTTGGAGCTGTCTCTGAGTTGATTTTTTTGCTATAAAAGCACCAGATTTCAGGTGCCTAAGGTAGAGCACCAGAGCTGTGAGACAGAGCACACAAAGTGCTAAAAGCTGTTGCACAAAGTGCTGCGAGAGTACACACAGAGAACACTGAAGGAATGGCCTAACTGAAGAGATGACTGGTTGACTTGACTGCTGATCAACTACTGAATTTCCTTGTCTGTCTCCACAGTCACTTGAAGAAAAACAACATTCCAACTCTCCACAATTTGGTCATTCATCATAACGATATCTTTCCTGGTAAACAAAGAAAATAAATACTTCCTTAATTGAAAATCTCTCAACCAGGTTTCTGTCTTTATCATTCCATCTTCTTTATACTTTTATATCTGTCAGTGAGAGGGTTGAGCCTAGATTGGGGATGCAAATGTTCAGGACAGTTGATATCTTTTCATAAGTCTACTTTGGCATCTAATTTACTGTCACTGGCCACAACAGCCTGTTGATTCTATGGGGCACGTGCATGTGGACACCAGAGTTGGCTGAATAGCTGGGTATCAGTGAGCTAGAGATGAAGAGGAGTGAATGTGTTTTCATATGTGCATGTATCTTTACCCCATAAAATACTATACTCACCAAATGTCTGCTTAAATGCTCGATTGCATCTTTGTGTTTTGTCTCTTTATATCATACTTGGTTGTCTTATCATTTTTTTATTTTATTTATTGTATATCTTTATCAATGCAAACATAGTACTTGGTCATTGTATACTTATCTAGTTTAAAAAAAAAAAATTGATTCTTATAAGCATATTTATGATTAATTATAAGTAGGTTCATTACCTATAAAAAGAACTGTACTTCATTCCAAGTCATTTTAAACCATGATCTCCCCTGTACACAACAAGCTACAACAAATAACAAAATGCATTATAATTAGACTAAGTGAAACTGAATTTAATGAGTGAGGTACCTTTTGAAGTGTCACCTGGTGTGTCATATCTGCACCACAACCAGTTGTCTAAAATCTCACTTGTGAGGGACCGATGCAAGATGGGTCAAAATGATTGTAGTGGTTGATGAAGAATCTCATGAATTCCATTTACCCTTTCTCTCATATGTTATATACTCAACGGACATGGAGGAATTCTTGAAGTAAATCTAGTGGCACTTACTGTTGTTGACATCAGGTAGCTGAAGACAGTGAATATGCTTTAAATGGAATACTACCACATACACATACATCATTATTATTATTATTATTTAAAACAGTTTGATTTGGCTTAACAGAAACCCATCTTGTTCAGGTATAGGTTATTGAACAAAGAAACAGGAAGTCTAAGATGGCTGCCGGAAAATAAGCTGCTATTGGGCAAGGTGGATTAGAGGTGAGATTAGCAATTCACTGACACCAGATGCGCCAGAGAAAATTTCTTGGACTGCTTGGGTGATCAGGAATCTGGTGTCTTGATGTCTGGGAGCTGATAGAAGTAAGGCTGGTGTGTGTGTATGTGAGTGTGTGTGCAAACATGCATGTATGGGCATGTGTGTGTAAGCATGTACATTCTTGCATTTATATGTAAACATATATGTGCATGTAGGTTTGTCTGGAAGAACATATATGTATGTGTGTGTTTTTTACCAGGTATGTATGTATATGTACACACACACATATAATTGTTAAACAGGACAGTAAACATTAAGGCAAGGCAAACATCTCAAGTTGTATACAATGTTATTATAGGAAGAAATTCAAAGTCTTACAGCTGTTTCTGGGATATCCCTGAGTATGGGATATTCCATTATCAGAGACAACTAGGGGAAAAAAATTGGGAAAATGAGAATGGTATATATTAATAAGATAACAACATAGAGGAAGGGTGTAAAAGAATAAGGGAGATGGAAAGAAAGAAGCAAAAAGAAGCATAAAAGTTCATAGTTCAACTTTCTGAAGTTATAGAAACAGAGCATGGGTCCTTAGGGGCAATCCTGCATAGATCCATGAGCTATAACCTTGGAGCCCTAGTAATCCATTACAGCACTTGCCTAGCATACCTAATCATTTAGATCATCTGTGAACTAAACCCCCATACTTTGTATATATATATGCATACTTTTGATATTTATGTGTGTGGGTGTGAGAGATGTATGCTAATGCAATTGCAATCATATTTCTGGGGGGTGGGGGAACCAAAAAAAGGTGTTGGATTAGAATTTGGTGGTGTGGGGACAAGGTAAGAGAAGAGGAATGCACATATTTTGATGAGTGTGTGAATGTTTGTGTTTATGGAGGAGAATATAGGGTCTGCAGGGGATGCATAAGGTTGTGGGATCAGTCAGCAGTTTGTGTAGGCATTGGTGGTTAGGGACCCTGTTTTTGGTTGTGGAACAGCCAGTATTGAGGAGCAGCTGATGTTAAGGTGGCATATCTGGGTTGTTGGCAGCCAGTGGTTTTGAAGTTCCCCAGGAGGATGTACATCTAATGACAACAATAAGACAGTTCATATTTTCTGTTGACAGATACTGCAGGTTGATGGAGAATGTGCAGTCTTTCATGGAGGCAGAGTTGGCAATTGTGGGTATTAGGTGAGTTGAGTGGATCTGGTCTATGATAGTCTATTTGATGTTGGCTGTTTCATTCTGGAAGTCATGGAATCTCTATAGAAAATGTGACAAACAAGTAGAATTCTCTTTTATCTCTGCATCTAAGTGAGTGTATATACTGTGTGTACCTTCCCTTGAAATCATTGGCTGTCAGGCCCATGTAGTGTCTTGTGTTACCGTCAGATTATGTGATGGTGAATCTGTAGACTACAGCCCTTGAAAGGCAGGTTCCTCCTAGAAGACAATTGTTAGGGTTTCAGCTGTTACAGGTGTCAATGAACTGCTGATCTTGCCTCTAACAACACCACATGACCTGCCTCAACCAATAGCAGCCCATTTTTCAGCAGCTGTCTTACGACTTACTTTGCTTCTTCATTTCGTAATTTAAGCCTGAATGAGATGGGGGTTTCTTATTTCTTTATTGCCCACAAGGGGCTAAACATAGAGGGGGTTTCTGTGAGAAGCCAGCAAAACTTTAAATCACAGCCAAATCAAGCTGTTATGAATAAAAGTACTTATAACTCCCACTAAATGTGTTGTCCACTCACTTGTATATCCCATGTCAGCATGGAAAGAGGATGTTAAACGATGATGATGATGGAATATACATATATATATATACACGGTTCTAGGTAAATTCCACAGTGATAAATTCCACAGTGATAAATTCCACCATGGAAAATTCCACCAGGTAAATTTCACCATAGGTAAATTCCACCACAGTATATTCCACTGTGGTAAATTCCACTGTGGTAAATTCCACTGTGGTAAATTCCACTCATGGACAGACTTCCAATATAAGCTGCTCCCGCTAATAATCACCTTTGTCTGTTTCTCTAGACTGTAGGTCAATACCTATGTTATTTAATCTGTTTGTCTCTCAAGTCTTAAGAAGAGAGAGTGAGAGAGAAAGAGAGAGAGAGAGAAAGAGAGAGAGAAAGAGAGAGAGAGAGAGAGAGAGAGAGAGAGAGAGAGAGAGAGAGAGAGAGAGAGAGAGAGAGAGAGAGAGAGAGAGAGAGAGAATCTGAAGGGGAGATAGAAAATAATCCTTATAATCTACTTGAATTGAGATGGGATCACTTTAATGTACTCCCTTGGAACAAGAATCTATGACAAAAAACTAATCACAAAATTTCAAAAATAATATAATTTGGGATAAAGAAAGAAAAGATTAAATTTTAGCACACATTTTATTATAACAATAGGATAAAAAATAACAGCAAGTACATTGTGAAGCAGAGTTAGGATAAGAAAGTTTGATTTATTTAAAAAAATTTTTCTTAAGGCAAATTGTGTGCAATACTTCTTAAAAATTGCAGAGGGTTTTCATTTTGATATTCCTGAACTAGCTTCTTCAGTCATGCATCAATAATTTGATAAGTCTTTTTTGTTGTTGTTGAGTCTTCACATCAAATGTGTGCAATTTTTGTCTGGCTTAATCCTTCCTCAGATTTAAGGGCAGTGCATAGTTCCCACAAATTTGGACGTGTGGATGTTAAGTGATGAGTGCAAAGCATTGTGGAACCCTTCTAAAGAATTATTTGATCTTGGCAAGTCCTTTAAGATGTGATCACGTACATTTCAGAGTTGTATAGGAAAATGTGGAGTTTCTCTTTGCCAACAAGGACCACGCTCCCTTACAACCCCAGTGTATGTAATCTTAAAATAGGTGATAAACTCAGAAGGGATGTCTTCTTCGTTAGACAAATCTCCAAATACTCTGACAACGTCTTCAATGGGGAAAAATGCTAAAGCACAAAGGCACTTAATTTTAAGCTGAAAACTTTCATCTGTGTTGTATTTCATACTCTCACCAAGTGCACATATCTTCCGCCAACAAGACTGTCTGAGATGAAAAACACACCCAACTACTTCTGAATATGGAAATAGAGAAACAAGTGTATTATGGAGAGCTTTTCAAAGTCCATGAGACAGGTTACAGGTTGACAATTTGGTCTTAAATCATGCACAGAAGACGATGATATGAGGCTTCTTTTTGTTGGGAAGTAAGGCAACTAGTTGGAGCACACATGAACTTCCAGTGATGATATATAGTGTCACTAACTGACTCCACAAACTAGGAGATACCTTGAAAGTTCAATCACAGGCCCAATTCTTAGAGCTTTCTAGATCATCCAAGCCTTTTTCTGTGGAAAGAACTAAAATTCTGTCTGAGTCATCAATGTCACTGTCAAAGACCAAAAAAAAAAGGACCCATCTTCTAAATATCTAACTGTATCAGGAATTTCAAACCCTGACCTACAAGTTGGAAGTGCTGGACTCCCTAAAGCATGCTGCCTCCAGTAATGTATGTTATGTGTAAGCCCAGGGATGGTTTGCAACTGTGATTTTGTTTGAAAAAATTACTTCTGGTTCACTGCTTTTGTAAGTTGTATGCAGTCTGGCTCGGCAACCTTTATAAAACTGCTCACAATGCCATTATGTCCTGGTTTTTCTGCTGTTGTTTCATTACAAAGCTTTCGTTTGTTCTTCTTGGATGTGATAAATCTGGCAGCCATAGTCGAGGGAGTCAAAGTTAATTCCTTGGAGGTGTCTTCAACTCTGGTGTTGAGTGCACGTCGTTTTCTTTTTCCTTGTTTTTTTATTTTTATTCTTCAATGCAGTTTTGACAACTGACAACTGTCAGATTTCCTGTTTAAATACTCACTGGTAGGCTTCAGCTGCTATAGCTAATTAACTGTCACATGACACAACTTAAGCTTCAACTGACCAATGTAGGGGAAGGGCACATAATTTTGGCCTGTGCTCTCTCTAGGCCAACCTTCCAACAGAGTTGTTTAAATTTCAGTTCCATCAGCCAAAGCCAACTAGCTATCAAACCTTTGAACCATCAAGGAGTGCAGCATGCAATGAATGAGATATGTTCCCTTGGCTGACCTGTCAAGTAGCAATGATGTTGAAGTGTCAGCCAGCCTCACTTGGCGACACTATTTCTCAGTCGGCCATTTCAAGTTTTCTTGTTTCAGCCATAAACAGAAGCTGGCCTTTCAACTATCTCCTGTATCCTCCTTATTAGTTTTCTCAGCTCTGCACTCAAAAATCCAAATCTTCTTTTAAATAGCATTGCCATTTTCCTTTCAATGAAGCCTCTCACCCCACTGCCAAGTGGTAATACTCGACAGCCCACCCATGTTCCCTGCACTCTTCTATTAATCTCTCATACCTCCTCTCCTTCTGTTGCTCTGTATTAGTGATATTCTCTTCCCACAGCACTGTCAGCTCTATCAAAATTCCAATTTTCCGTTCTGTATTCCAAAGGATTAAGTCTGGTCTTTTTGTTGTTATTATGAGTGGGAATATTACTTGTCTCTCCAAATCCATGGCCAGCTCCCGGTATTCTTTTCATCTTTTGTCTGTCTCGTATACTTTGCTGGACCCAGTCTTATGGCCTTTTCCCTCCTTCTGGAAGTATATCCTTCCATGCTTTTCCACTTTTGGGTACTCTCCCCTATTGTACTCCTTGAGTGCTGTGCTTATAATACAAAGGACTTGGTTATGACGCCATGTATATCTGTCCAGTGCCAGCCTGTAGTTTGACAGGACATGTCTCATCGTCACTTGCTCTCCACATTTACATTCATCAGCCATTTGTATGTTCCACCGGACTAAGTTGGCCAGTGACAGCAAAATGTTGAAGATGAACTTGATCAGGAAGGATGGTCTTGCTTGTTTCCAAGCTCCAAGTTCTTTTCATGTGATTTTGCAACTGACCCATATTCCTCCCATCTTAGGCACTGTCCCTGTTGACTACATTGCATCAAATGCACATTTCATCTTTTTTTTCCTCTTTGAGACCATTCCGTCCCATGTCATCATAAATGGTATTATTTTAACCTTATATCCATTCATCTGTTTAATTTCTTTAGCAAGTCTGTTATCATCATCATCATCATTTAACGTCCGCTTTCCATGCTAGCATGGGTTGGATGATTTGACTGGGGACTGGCGAACCAGATGGCTACACCAGACTCCAATCTGATCTGGCAGAGTTTCTACAGCTGGATGCCCTTCCTAACGCAAACCACTCTGAGAATGTGGTGGGTGCTTTTTACGTTCCACCGACACGAGGACCAGTCTGGTAGTGGCCACGCTCAAATGGTGTTTTTTACGTGCCACCTGCACAGGAGTCAGTCCAATGTTTTGTTCACATGTCACCAGCAGAAGTGCCAGTAAGGCGAAGCTGGAAACGATCGCGCTCAAATGGTGCTTTTTACGTGCCACAGGCAGAGGAGCAAGACCGCTGCTCTGGCAGTGATCCCGCTCAGATGGTGCTGTTAGTGCTCAACTGGCACAGGTGACAGTCATCAAATTTGGTTCAGTTTCGATCTCACTTGCCCCAATAAGTCTTCGTAAGCTGAGTTTAGTGTCCAATGAAGGAAGGTTGGCATGGATGCCAGTCATCGAATATGGTTCAATTTCAATTTCACTTGACTCAACAGGTCTTTGCAAGCAGGGTTTTGTGTTCAAAGAAGGAAAGGTACGCATAAGTGGGCTGGCTACACACCTGGTAAGGGCTACGGGTTATGGCCTCACTTGTCTTGCCGGGTCTTCTCATGCACAGCATATTTCCAAAGGTCTTGGTCACTAGTCATTGCCTCGGTGAGGCCTAATGTTCAAAGGTCGTGCTTCACCACCTCATCCCAGGTCTTCCTGGGTCTACCTCTTCCACAGGTACCCTCAACTGCTAGGCTGTGGCACATTTTCACACAGCTATCCTCATCCATTCTCACCAAATGACCATACCGGTGCAATCGTCTCTCTTGCACACCACAACTGATGCTTCTTAGGTCCAACTTTTCTCTCAAGGTACTTACACTCTGTCGGGTATACACACTGACATTACATATCCATTGGAGCATGCTGGCTTCATTCCTTGCGAGCTTACGCATGTCCTCAGCAGTCACGGCCCATGTTTCACTGCCATGTAGCATGGCTGTTCATGCACATGCGTCATACAGTCTGCCTTTTACAGTGAGCGAGAGGCCCTTTGTCACCAGCAGAGGTAAGAGCTCTCTGAACATTGCCAGGCTATTCTTATTCTAGCAGCTACACTTTCAGCGCACCCTCCCCCACTACTAACTTGGTCACCTAGGTAACAAAAGCTATCAACTACTTCTAGTTTTTCTCCCTGGAATGTGGCAGAAGTTGTTTTCTGCGCATTTTCAGTGTTTATTGCTCCTGAGCATCTGCCACATACAAAAAATATCTTGCTAGTTAGCCTTCCTTTGATATTGCTGCACCTCTTGTGTCTATAGCTTACACTGGGTACGTCTTATAGAGTTTCTACCT
>NC_069003.1:17185538-17189086 GCF_001194135.2 Octopus bimaculoides
CTGAAACTTCTCCTCTAGTTCTGATAGTGACTCAGCAATTAGAGCAAGGTCATCAGCATAGAGGAGCTCCCAGGGGCATCCTGTCTTGAATTCCTGTGTTATTGCCTGGAGGACTATGACAAATAGGAGGGGGCTGAGGACTGAACCTTGGTGGACCTCTACCTCTACCCGGAATTCTTCACTGTACTCATTGCCAACCCTCACCTTTACATGGCTTGCACAGATCTCACTAGCCATTCATCTATCCCTAGTTTCCTCATTGACCACAAGATAAGGGATCGGGGGACCCTGTCAAAGGTTTTCTCCATGTCAAAGAAAGCCAGGTACAGAGGTTTATCTTTGGCTAGGTATTTCTCCTGCAGCTGTCTTACCAGAAATATAACATCAGTGGTGCTTTTCCCTGGCACGAATCCAAACTGCATCTCATCTAAACTGATTCGCTCCCTAATTAGTTGGGCTATGACCCTCTCCCTGACCTTCATTACCTGTTCCAACAACTTGATATCTCTGTAATTATTTGTATCTAAAGCGTCACCTTTACCTTTGTAGAAGTTGACTATGGTGCTGCTTCACCAGTCATCGGATATGACTCCTTCGTGTATCACCTGGTTAACTATATGGGTGACTAGGCTATAGCCAACACTGCCAGATATTTCGAGCATCTCTGCAATGATTCCTGATGGGCCGGGGCTTTCCCTGTCTTCATACTCTTGATTGCTTTTTCTACCAAGATACTGTCAATTAGGATAGCTGGTCCCTCTGTTGGGTCGACATTCAGCAGATTCTCTTTCTCCCATTCATTCTCTTTGTTAAGCAACCTTTCATAGTGGCGTCTCCAAACCTCTCTCTTTGCAGCCTCGTTTAGTGCAAGTGAGCCATCATCCATACGGACACATTTCTCTCCTAGCAGTTGACTATGGTGCTGCTACACCAATCATTCGGTATAACTCTTTCATGTACCACTTGATTAAGTATATGGGTGACTAGATCATAACCCACATCGCCAGATATTTTAAGCATGTCAGTAGTTATTCCTAATAGACCAGGGACTTTCCCAGTCTTCATGGCTTTGTCTACAAGGCTACTGTCTATTTGGATTGCTGGTCCCTCTGTTGGATCCACAGTAGGTAGACTCTCCTTCTTCCATGAGTTCTCTACATTTAGCAGCCTTTTCACAGTGACATTTCTAAGCCTCTTTCTTAACAGAGTCATTAACTGCAAGTGAACCATCATCCATGCGAACACACTTCTCTCATGCAACATTACAATTTTCCCTGGCACACTGTCTTGCAAACTGAAACACTTCAAGCTACTGGTCCTCATGCTGCAAAACATTAGCAAACTTCTTCCTTTCTGCTTCACTCCTTGCTAAGTATACCTGCTTCCTAGCTTCCATTCTAGCTGCCTGATATAGCTCCTTGCTACCATCACCCTTCCAAGCCTATCTCTTTGCTCCAATGGCTCTCTCAACTACATTGTTCCACCATGTCATCCTAGGTCTAGTTGGGACTTTGCACCACCCACAAATCTGGTCTGTGGTTTTCAGTGAGTTGTCTCATAGGAACTTTCAGTTATCCTCTATATTGCAAGCCTGTGACTCCTCCTCCTCGTCATCAAATGCTTCAGTTAGGAAGTCCCTAAATCTCTGATTTCAAAAGATTCTTAAGCTTCTAGATCTTTCTTTTCCAAACTGGCTTGCTACTTGGGTTCCTTCATGCCTGTAGCTTGAAGTCACTAATGAGTAATCTATGCTGAGGAGTATATTCTTCACCAGGGAAGGTCTTTGCATTTAAGAGCAACCATGAAACCCTTTTTCTGGTAAAAATGTAGCCAATCTAGCTAGAATGGTCACTGGATTTATAGGTTATCAGGTGACTGGATAGCTTTCTGAAGTTGATGTTGTAGATGGTTAGCTTATTTGCATCACTGAACTCAAGCAACCTTGTTCCCTCCTTGTTTCGGGAACCAACTCTATGGCCCTCCATGCATTCTGTGAAAAGACACCTGAGTACTGCCCAACATGTCCATTGAAATTACCAGTCATGAAGATAAGGTCACTATCATTTATCTTTGAAGTGACCTACAAAAGAATGTCATAAAAGTGATCCTTTTGTTCATTTGGCAAACCTAGTGGTGGTGGTGGTGGGGGTTATAGGCAGAGATGATTGTTGCTGAGCTATTCTGCAAAACTAGTCTAAGCTAAAGTATCCTATCACATTCTGACTACTTCAAACACTTTATTTACTCATTTCTCTACTAGAAGTATGCCAACAGCTCTTACCCCATCATTGTTGCCATCCCAGAAGAATTTATACCTATGCCTTTTGCCAGTGTGGAACCTGGCTGAAGCTCTCCACCACAGAACTTCTTGGATGCAGCACACATGTCTCCTTTCAAGCATCTCAACAATCTCACCAGACCTACTTTCCAATGTGCCTACATTGACAGTACCAACTCCGAGGGAATGTGTGGGGAGGCAGGAGGTAACATGGAGTGGGGGAACTGCAGTTATTGGCATTTGTAAAGAAGGTTGTAATGAGCATTTGCCAATAGAGATGACATAGCAGTTGTCCTCATATCTAATCTACCATCGTTTATGTTACACTTGCTACCTCCATTGGACATGGGTACTGGACCAGTATTAGTGCAGTAGTTGACTTGGGTTAACTGGTTAGTTATTGTTACCACTATTAGTAGTGAGTGCCATATATCGCTATTAGAACAAATGTTGATACAAATGTAGGTAAATAACTTAAATAAATAAGCAGGATATGGGTAGTTAATTTGTTATATTATAGTTAGTGACTAATTAATTAATTAGCAAAGCAATAAAACTAAGAACAGCATGGTCATGTTCAACTTTGTGTTACAGCAAGATAGGTGAAATTACTGCAGGGAGAGTGGGGGAGCAATGGAAGGACTGCTGTGGGAGGTTTGGGTATAAAAGAAAGAGAAATTTCTGGTATAGGTGGTGGGACGGGAAAGAATGGGTGCATTGCACATAAGCAAATATCAATTAACCAAAGACAAGAGGAAATATGGGGCAAGCATAAACTAAATTAGATTTAAATATATGTGTGTGTGTGTGTGTATGTACATTTGTTTGTCTCTTGCCACTGGTTGACAACCAGTGTTGGTTTGTTTACATCCCTGCTGCTTATCAGTTTGACAAAAGAGACTGCTAGAATAAGTACCAAGCTTAAAAATTAAGTATAGAGGTTGATTTGTTTCACTGAAACCTTTCAAGACAATGCCCCAGGTTGGCTGCAGTCCAATGACTGAAACAAGTAAAAGATAAAGGATTTGACTGCTAAGGCAGGTTTTGAATATTTTGTCTAGCATTCTAATCTTTTTCTTTCTTTTATTTGTTTCAGTCATTTGACTGCGGCCATGCTGGAGCACCACCTTTAGTTGAGGAAATCGACTCCAGAACTTATTCTTTGTAAGCCTAGTACTTATTCTATTGGTGTCTCTTGCCAAACTGCTAAGTGATGGGAACGTAAACACACCAGCATCAGTTGTCAAGCGATGTTGGGGGGACAGACATA
>NC_069003.1:17191666-17194420 GCF_001194135.2 Octopus bimaculoides
CCTTCCTAACACCAACCACTCCAATAGTGTAATGGGTGCTTTTACATGCCACTGTTGTGGGTGCCAATTTGCATGACACCAGTATCTGTTACGATAGTGATTTTGCTCAGCTTGATGGGTCTTCCCAAGCATGACATCTCAGACATTGCCTCCATGAAGCCCAAAGCTTGGAAGGATCTCAGGACATCCTAATATTATGTGGTATATTGTTTCAGAAAAGAAACCACAAAGGAGACATTTGTCATCTATTTGTAGAAGATATAGATATTCCTTTCAATAAATTCAGCAGTGAGGGCCTGTTCATGTATTCAGCATGCTGTTATGTTCCCTATTCAAGCCAAATTTCTTTATCTAGATGATGGATGAATGGATGCATATATGAGTGAGTGGGTGCATGCATGCATGCATGAATGCATACATTCATAGACACATGCATGCATGAGGAACAAAATAACAAAATAAGAGAAATAACTCAGAGTGGCCAGAAGCATGTATTTGAACAACATAGACAAATACAGGTACATCAAATACCATACAACATAAATTTTTGATTTATTAAAATCATCTCTGCCTCTAGAGAAAATGTCATAATTATCAAATAGCAATTAAGACCAGCCACATATCAGAAGGGAAGATAATCTCAAGAATCAAAAATTTATATATATATATATATATATATACATTGTGGAGGCGCAATGGCCCAGTGGTTAGGGCAACGGACTCGCGGTTTCGATTCCCAGACTGGGCATTGTGAGTGTTTATTGAGCGAAAACACCTAAAGCTCCACAAGGCTCTGGTAGGGGATGGTGGCAAACCCTGCTGTACTTTCACCACAACTTCCTCTCACTCTTACTTCCTGTTTCTGTTGTGCCTGTAATTCAAAGGGTCAGCCTTGTCACACTGTGTCACGCTGAATATCCTCGAGAACTATGTTAAGGGTACACGTGTCTGTGGAGTGCTCAGCCACTTGCACATTAATTTCACAAGCAGGCTGTTCCGTTGATTGTATCAACTGGAACCCTCGACATCATAAGCGACGGAGTGCCAACAACAACATATATATACATATATATATATATATATATATATATATATACACACACACACATATATATATGTAAATAATATGTAAATATATATATGTAAATAATATGTGACAATTATTCAGTAGCCATGATAAAACTCCAAGTTTCGGATGTCAGTGCGGAAACTCACGCCATCATCTCTTCAGTTATCTGGCCATCGAAAATGACAGTTAAACAAAGGGAAATTACTGTGTGGTTGACCGTTATTAAGACAAAAGAGCTATTAGAATGACAGTCCATACATACACATGTGCGCCCGCACACCCACGTACATGCACCTATATGTATATACTCATTCACCCTCACTTGAAACACACACATACTCACCCACATATTCGCAAAATATATATATATATATATATATATATACCCGCATACACATACGTGCAACACGCTTGCACACATATATTTCTTATATATTTTTTAGATTTCTTTTACATATTTAGAGATATTGTTTTATAGGTTTACCGCTCATATATTTTTTCTGTATTCTACCTTCCACCCTGCTTTTTTCCTGTGCATATATAGACGTGTAAATGGAACCTTTTGTGCGCACTTGTGGATGTGTGCATGAGTGCGTATATAGACTGTGTGCATGCATGCAAGAATGTGCGCATATAGACGTGGTTTACCCTTATGGCTTTTTTACACTTTTTCTCTATTTTGCCTTTAGCCCTGTTTTTTCTTGTGCATGTGCATATATAGACGTGTGTATGAACCTTCTTTTTGCATGTGTATGTGTGCAAGCATGTTGCGCGCGCGTGTGAGCGTGTATATATATATATTTTTTCTGGCAAATGTGTGGGTGAGCATGTGTGTGTTTCAAGTGAGGTTGGATAAGTATATACATATAGACACATGTACGTGGGTGTGCAGGTGCGCATCTGTATGTATGGACTGTCATTCTAATAGCTCTTTTGTCTTAATAACGGTCAACCACACAGTAATTTCCCTTTGTTTAATGGTCATTTTCGATGGCCAGATAACTGAAGAGATGGCAGCATGAGTTCTGGCCATTAATATTATGGTTTTACTCATAAATAATACTACCCCACATTAATGTATATCTTATTTTAACTAGATATGTTTATCTTGTTCTAATTATTATTGTTCCATATAGTTTTAAACTTAGTAATTTAGTGTTTCATTGTATTATTCTAATTATACTGTAGAATAGATATATTTCTTTAATACCTTGACCTTAATTCCCTTACCTTAAATTTTTTCCAAATTCTTACCACTCCTTAGGGTATTGTCTTTCCATTTCCTTTTTTTTTTCCTCATGCTCCACTACTTAATCTATCTTCCTCTAAATTTGAAATTACTACTATCCCTCCAATTAGATTTTAAATTCTTGTTTGATTCACTAGTCTGTTGAACATCAGCATAGTCAAGATGGTATGTTTTCTTCTCTTACTCTTGTTTTTTGCAAACATCTTCAAAATGACTTTCTAAAATGAAATTCCATCATTGTACATTCTATGTGGTGTTCTCACTACATGAATAAATGGAGCTTGTACGAAACGTACGTACTGCTATAACCTATTGAATTTTTGTTGCTTAACTTCAAATTTTATTCACCAAATCTTTTGATTTTGTTTTTGGTTTTTACCCTACCAAATTCTGGTGCCTCAAACATTTTAAGTACCACATTTAATCTTTTGATTAA
>NC_069003.1:17195417-17198450 GCF_001194135.2 Octopus bimaculoides
AGGTAACACGTAAAAGCACCCACTACACTCTCTGAGTGGTTGGCGTTAGGAAGGGCATCCAGCTGTAGAAACTCTGCCAGATCAGATTGGAGCCTGGTGTTGCCATCCGGTTTCACCAGTCCTCAGTCAAATCATCCAACCCATGCTAGCATGGAAAGCGGACGTTAAACGATGATGATGATGACGATGGGCTTCTTTCAGTTTCCATCTACCAAATCCACTCACAAGGCTTTGGTCAGCCCGAGTCTATAGTAGAAGACACTTGTCCAAGGTGCCACGCAGTGGGACTGAACCCAAAACCATGTGGTTGGAAAGCAATCTACTTACCACACAGCCACTCCTGTCCTCCATATTTTATCAAGAAAATATCATTAATATTAGGATTACATACCTTATTCTGATTTGTCTGTAAATTCTACAAAATATTTAATGTCATATTTTCTTTTTTATGATCCAGAATATTAATGAAAACAGGGCTGAAATCAATATATAGTAGTAGTAGTAGTAGTATGGGGACATGTGCTGTAACTGTATTGCTGCATCCACCATTTGTTAGTGATTCCTTACTCCTGTTGGATGACTCCTTGGCATCACTCAGGCAACAACCCTCCAACCCATGGGTCAGTTTAGGCAGTCATTGCTGCTGAGGAATTTACGACACACAGAGGTGACGGTGGGTCTATTCTTTGACATGTCAGTCCTCACACAGCCCAAAATCAATATAACTCAACTAAAAATCATAATAGGGTTTAACCCTTTAGCATTTAAATGGGCCACATCTGGCCCAAATATTCTAACCTTTTTATGTTCAAACCAGCCAGGTTCAGCCTTTCACACCTACTTAAGAATGGTATTTTAAAAATAAGCAAAGAAATTACTTTCTCTTGCTCTCTTCCTCTGATTGAGTAAGATTTTCTTTGCAGCAAGACACCTGTTCCTGTCCTTCTGTCACTATAACCTCTCATCACCTGATACAATGCCACCTTCTCCAATGCACCTCCATCAAAGGATTTTTGTCTTGCGAGTTACTTGGTGACTCTGCCAGTGTTGATGCCATCTAAAAAGCATCCACTCCATACTGCAGGGTGGTTGGCATTTGGAAGGGCATCCAATTGTAAAAACCATGCCAAAACAGACTTTGCTAGTGCTGGTGCCACATAGATAGCACTGCCCACTCTGTGAGGTGATTGGTGTCAGGAAGGTCATCCAACTGTAAAAAACATGCCAAAAAAACTGACAGTGAAGCCTAGTGCAGTCTTCTGGTTTGCCTATACCTGACAAACCATCCAACCCATGCCAGCACAGAAAATAATGATGATGATTATGATGATGATGAAGATGATCATAGAAATCTGAAAGCTGTGAGATAATCCATGATCAATTCAAAATAATTTGAATAAAATAAGTATTACATTTTACAGAATAATCTTAATGCTAAAGAGTTGAAGGACAATCAATATTTCAATCAACATCATTATCACCACCATCATCTTTTAATGTCTGTCTTCCATGCTGGCTTGGGTTGGATGGTTTGACAGAATCCGATGGATCAAAGGACAATGCAGTGCTCCAATGTCTGCGTTGATATGGTTTCTGTGCTTGGATGCTTTTCCTAATGCCAACCACTTTACAGCATGTACTGGTTGCTTTTGTCATGGCATCAACATCAGTTAGGCCACCAAGTAACTTGCAAGACTAAGACATCCCATTGACTGAATGGGGCTAAAGTAGAGAGGGTGGTAGCTTTATGGTAGGTGATAAAAGGTTAGAGAGTGGTTCCCAAAGTGGGTAGTACTGACACCTTGGGGTTGGTGGAAAGATCCAGTGGAGATGCATTGAAGAAAAGTTGGGTGATAATGAGGTGGGGTGGCCAAAAGTGGGTGATGGATGTAAAAGCAACAAAATAATGAGTTAATTAGGTTTAGTTTTATTTGTGAAATACAGTTGTTTAGAATTTGTTGCAGAAAGTGTTTGTAGTGATGAGTGTGTGTGTGTGTGGGGGGGGGGGGAGACTAGGAATGTGACCCGAGTGCCAAGGTGGCAGCCCAAAAAGTTTGGGAACTGCTGGGTTAGAGTATGAAGGAATGAATACTTTTTTCTAGCTTTATTATACTCAACTAGACTCACATTCTTTAGTATGCTCTCAATTTTTCATAAGGATAAAATATGTATATCCGAATTTGTTATCTACTATTTCTTTCATCAAGTCTTCTGTAATAATAATAATTTTTTGTTGTATACTTCTTGCACTGAGGAGAACAGTGATATGTAATTAATTTAATTTAATCAAATTAATTTTAATTATTCTACCATTTTTTTTATATGTTAATATCACTGTTTGAAAAGATCGTATGCATGTATTAAACTTCTTTCGAATTTTAACATCTTCTCTTCTCCATTTTTAACAAATTTGTTGAGTTTCTACGGGATACCTTTCCTTAAATTCTCTTAACTTACCATATACATGTAATATTTTCATGTTCACAAAAATCTTACACCAGTAACCTATCAGCAAAATATGAAGAATCTTTGTTAGAAATCGCCCTTTGGAACCTTTTCTCTCTCTCTCTCTTACACACACACACAGATATTACATGGAAAAATGCAAGCAAAAGAAATAATATTCTTAAGATTATAAACCTGGAAAATTACAGGACAAGTTATTACACTTGGAAAAGTTCAGGATAACTTATTACATCTGGTGAAGTACAGAACAAGAAAAATTTTACTTGAAATATTGCAGCTAAGGATAAAATTTCAAATAAAATAGATTTAGAAAATATTAGCTTTTATTAAAACTAAAAATTTTATTACAAGCTATTACTTCTATTTGTTATTACTTGTTACTTCTATTAAAAATGAAAAAATAACTCAAAATATTTTTTGCACTTTAAAAAAAAATTCAATTTTTAATTATTAATTAATAATTAGAAATTTGAAAATAGGTTATAAAAAATAATAGTAGTACATAATTAGTTAGTACGATAAATAGAATAATACAAAAATTAGTTATATATTACAGTAAAATCTACT
>NC_069003.1:17198945-17219110 GCF_001194135.2 Octopus bimaculoides
TTCGTGCGGGTGACACGTAAAAGCACCCACTACACTCTCTGAGTGGTTGGCGTTAGGAAGGGCATCCAGCTGTAGAAACTCTGCCAAATCAGACTGGAGCCTGGTGTTGCCATCCGGTTTCACCAGTCCTCAGTCAAATCGTCCAACCCATGCTAGCATGGAAAGCGGACGTTAAACGATGATGATGATGATGATGATGATTCAAATTTTATCCTTAGCTGCAATATTTTAAGTAAAAATTTTCTTGTTCTGTACTTTACCAGATGTAATAAGTTGTCTTGAATTTTTCCAAGTGTAATAACTTGTCCTGTAATATTCCAGGTTTATAATCTTAAGAATATTATTTCTCTTGTTCGCATTTTTCCATGTAATCCCTGTTTTTTCCAGGCGATGCTATTATGCTAATCAATAATATGTCAATTAGTGGTGTTGTTGATAATTCTTACCTTACCTCAATGGCGCTGGTGACATATATTAAAAGTCCCCTTATAGAACTATATTGTCACCCTCAAATTTGAGAAATAAACACTCATAACTTTTTTCTTTTAAAACTTCATTGAGCTCTATCATTTAAGCTTAATTAAAATATAGTTTGTTTTTAAAATAAATAAGTTAATTATACTTAAATTCAATTTTTTGCCTTACTTATATATTTTTTTCATGATATTTTACCCTCACAGTTTTTCGATACAAATTTTTGTTGCATGGGAACAAAACTATGAAATTTTTCATGCTTTCTTCTATCATTGAAGCTAAGATAAATATATTTTGCTTTTAAAATAAAAATGTTATTTAGATCTAAACTTGAATGGTTGCGTTACTTACTATCCTACAAATTTTGATGTAAACTTTTTACTACTGGATCAAATCTCAAATTTTCAATGCCAAAATGTAGCAAGGGATCAGTCCTCTTCAAAAATGTTAACAGTTTTCAATTTGGTTATGAACCGAATTAACGACAAGCTCTGAAAGATGCTGCATGTGAGTAAATTGCAACCTTAAGAATATTATTCAACAACAGTCATAGTTGAATGATATATATATAGGCACAGGCATGGCTGTTCGGTAAGAAGTTTGCTTTTCAACCACATGGTTCCAGGTTCAGTCCCACTGAGTAAGTGTCTTCTACTATAGCTTTGGGCCTTGTGAGTGGATTTGTTAGTTGGAAACTGAAAGAAGCCCATCATGTATATATATATCTGTAATATAATATGTGACAATAATTCGGTTGCCATAATAAAACTCTGAGTTTTGGATGTCGGGGTGGAAACCTGCACCGGCATCTCTTCAGTTATTGAGGCAATCAAGATATGCTATGAAAATGTATGTATCTGTGTGTGTGTCTGTGTTTGTTCCCCATCACCACTTGACAACCGGTGTTGGTATGTTTACGTCCCCATAACTTAGCAGTTCAGCAAAAGAGATTGATACAATAAGTACTAGGCTTAAAACAAATTAAGCCCTGGGGTTGATTTGTTCGACTAAAACCTTTCAAGCCGGTGCCCCAGCATGGCAACAGTCAAATGACTGAAACAAGTAAAAGATAAAAGATATGTGAGTTTGCGTCTGTGTGGGGGGGTCTTTGTGCCTGTGTTTGTCCCCCACCACTGCTTGACAACCAGTGTGTCAGTTTGTTTACATTCCCATAATTTGGTTTTACAGCAAAATAGAATAAGTACCAGACTTAAAAAAGAAAATAAGTACTGGGATTGATTTGTTTGACTAATATCTTCAAGGCTGTGCCCAAGCATGGCCACAATTCAATTGCAGAAACAAGATAAAAGAGATCCCCCCTGCCCCAAAACGAAACAAAACAGTTCATGAAGAATTCAACATATAACAATGAATAAAAAAACCAAGGAATAGATTCCTCACACACATTAATGGGATAGACTTGTCTATAGGATCATTAAAAAATAAAATGTACTGTATCAGTTATTGTGAAATAAATTACCTCAGTGGAAACGATCGAGCTCTAAAATTGTGAATGTAGTGTTGTTTCATGTAATCTATTATTTAGAAAACCTTCCTGGTTCTTTACATTCTGAGTTCAAACCCCGCTAAGGTCAATTACACTTTTCATCTTTTGAGGTTGATAAAATAAAGTACCAGTCACATACTGAGACTGATGTAACTGACTTATCCTTCCCCTAAAATTGCTGACCATGTACCAAAATTTGAAACCATTATTTAGAAAGCCTGGCCACACTTCCATGTCTCATGATAATAGTGAGATGATCTGAAATTTATGATGAGGAAACAGATACCATGATACATACTCTTCACAAATTGGCCCAAACAAGTTGTTTAGTCCAACATGGTCACAAGAATTTAACTTGAACATGGGGGTTCATCCCTAGCAAGGATTACTCCTGTATAAAAATCTTTATCATATGAGAGTACACACTGCTGGTATGACACTTCGGGATCTTCTCAAAGATTTGTGACTGGTCTGTGACACAGTAGTTGGCACCATCATGGCGGTAGCTTTATGGCATAGCTGAAATATTAGTTATTCCAACACTCAGAAAGGAAATACTTTCTGGGACAGCCACCTACAACTGACACCATGAGATATTATCTCACCCGAAGCATTAATTTCCTCCTGATATATTCTCATGGTTTCAAGATAAGTTTACAGGTACACACTCAAGAATTTCATCATGAATAAAGAACAACTGAATATGAGTGTTGGTTTTTCCAAAAGGGCTTTGGAGATTTTGAATGTTCTAACCATAGTCATTATCATCTCAGTAGTTCTATTCAGCAAGGGTGTGGGGCCTAGTGGTAAGTGTGTTGCACTCATGATTACAAGATTGTGGGTTCAATTCTTGGACCAGGCAGCACATTGTGCTCTTGAGCAAAATACTTCATTTCATGTTACTTTGTCATCTGATGTATAATACACTGCTTACCTGTATGCAGGTAATGGTAATTTCATCAAGGGAGAGAACTTATGTACCGAATAACAATTTGATTGCTATAAACACATCGTTTACGTAGGTTGTTCAGCAAGAAGTTGTAAAACCATTTTTCCTGAATTTGAAAAACTACAATTGCTTAGTTCTATTCACAGCTACACTAATATCATATACTATGGCACACCTCAAAAATTCCAAATCCCTGCTTTGACACCTTATATCTCCAAACCACAGCTGAACAGAGGGAAAAATGCCCTTCTGTAAATGGTGGGAATAAGGACCAACACAGAAACCTTAAGGTACATTTTCTGCAGAATCCAACACAAGATTCAGATGAATCAATACAGCTGCAGAAGGTTTTGTGTTTTGGTAAGGATATTGTGCAGAAGCAGGTCTGTTCTTGGTTACTATCTGCATAAACAAACCCATCAATGTAGTGTTTCCTCTTTGTGAGATGATCCAAAGTGCACTGCTTAGATATCATGATAGCACTTGTAAATAAAACTCCCAGAAAAATCTAGATGGATTAAATATTTCTCAAGGACTCTGCTCTCTCAGACCTTAGCACTTAGTAGTTGGTATAATGCTGCTTCATACCGAAGAAAAGCTTTTAGAACTTACTTAAACACATAAAACTATTCAACAAGTTGCTCCTGTTAGCCTTTCTCTTTTTTGACCCTACCTGAAAGTATCTGTTTACCTTCTCACCTGTCCCTTAATGGGTACAGGACACTTTTTCAGCACTGTCATATGTACTCTAGAAGAGAACTGTTTTCTCTTTGTACTTTTCACACACTCTATACATACAACTCCTGCTGGCAGTACCACAACAAACAGGTTTGGCAAATCTCTCTAGATCAGAAGTCCCAATCAGCTTCAGCTCACAAAACTTTTTTGCCAGAAAGCTTAGATTCTTGTGTAGTTTGCACATACAGTCTCATAAGCAGACAGGGGTACACAACCTTTAAAAGGATGTAGCAGCAAAATTCAGTGAATGAGATTCTCAGATTGGTCTCTGCTAGAAATTTTCTGTGGAATTTTTCCTTTTGTATCTACAAGGAACAATTTCTCCTGCATCATCACTTTGGAATGGTTTGTATTTTTTCCGGTATTTATTCCACTGACATCACCTCTTGTAAAGGTCTTCATGTTCTCTGTAGACGTATTTGTGTATCTGGTGAAAATATTGAACATAAGAAAGCATAAAGAATTTCAGTTCACATCAAAGACTACAAATAAGTAGTTTGCTAAGAGATGATAAACATTGAAACCAATTTATAAGAATACAGAAAAAAACGTGACAGAAATTGAAGATTTTGGGTAATAGCAGTCATAATTCCATATTTTGTGAAGACATTAACATCACAAGGCCTGTCCAAAGCATTTTCATAAGTTGTCCTAAATGTCCATGCTTGTTTCCAGACTTTTAGTTAGCCCTTGTTTCATATGTTCTGAGTAATAGAAAGCTTTCCTTTCATAAGTCCCAAGTTACTCTTGCGGTTGAAAAACAATTGGGTATGTGTATCGTAAATGATGTGAAGGCACATGGCCAAGTAGTTAGGGTGTTGCACTCACAATTACTAGATTGTGGGACTCAATTTGCATGTTGTCTTCATGAGCAAAAGCAGCATGTTGCCTTCATGAGTAAAACACTTCATTTCACATTGCTCTAATGCTGTGTGAGGACTGCCAAAGAATAGTTATGCTTTCTCTGTGTGTCATAAAAGCTAACTAAAAGAGATTTTGGTAAGATTTGCACTTTGACCTCATAAACTTAACCAGCAACAACTATCCAAACAGATCCATGAGTTGGAGGGTTGTCACCTGAGTGGTGTGAATGTGTCATGCACCAGGAGGAGCAAGTCATCAACGAATGGTGGATGCAGCAATGAGCTGTTACAACACATGCCTCTATACTACTACTACCACTTCAATGTATGGACACCAGGGAAATATGTCTTGTGTATCACATGTCATACACAGGACAAACACAAGGGTAATAACTTGATACAGTTGTTCTATTTTGCAGTATTTCTGTTTAATTTTCATAAACAATTGTTCACATTTATTCATATCATACAGTTAAAAATGTTGAGACTGAATATTTCAATGTGAAAATAAAAACCATGAAATATAATCTTTTACTTGTTTCAGTCATTACACTGGCTATGCTGGGCTGTTGCCTTGAAAGATTTTTAATTGAATGAAGTGACTCCAGCACATATTTTTTTTAAAAACCTGGTACTTATTCTAGCGACATGTAAACAAACCATCACTGGTTTGGGGTAGAGGACAAACACAAAGACAAATGCACATACACATGATACACATATATGTATGATGGGCTTCTTTCATTGTCTGTTTACCAAATCCACTCACAAGGCTTTGGTTGACCTAGGGTTATAGTAGAAGATGCTTGCCCAAGATTCCAGTGGGATAGAACCTGGAACTACATGGTTAGGAAGCAAACTTCTTACCACACAGCCATGCCTGTGCATATTGGTAAGATATACTGAAAAAAAAAAAAAGAATTTTGAAACATGCCATTCTCTGCAGCATGTTCAAAAAGACTTGTGTAATATCATTTCTTTCTGCAAGCTGTTGTCACAGGTACTGAATTATTATTTTCCAGTTGGGTTGGGGGGAGGGGAAGTAAGTTGTATTAATGTAGAAAAAAAAATTAACTAGGGGATGTATATCAATAATTCAATTTCGCAGATAATTAATGTAATTTTTTGGACAAAAATTATTTTTGGTTAAATTAGATGAACATATAGGCACAGGCATGGCTTTGTGGTAAGAAGCTTGCTTCCAAACCACAAAGCTTCAGGCTCAGTCCCACTGCATGACCCTTGGGGAAATGTCTTCTATTTTAGCTCAGAGCCAACCAATGCTTTGTAAATGGATTTGGTAGATGAAAACTGAAAGAAGCCCATTGTGTATAAATATATCAATTAAACATAAGGATAAAATCTATATAAATAACCAGCATGTAAAACCAATTAAGGTAAAAAATTAATACAAGTATATAATTTTTTTAAATACATTATTACACTAAGGGCTGTTACTATGAGTAAAGCCACTTTTGATAAAGTAGTTTGACTTTAGCGTCCCTTTCCAGCATGTGGCTTTACTTATAGTAACAACCCTTAATATAATAATGTATATAAATATATACATATAAATTTTACTCACAAGGCAATAGAGGACAATAAAACATTCAGACAGATAGATGAAACAAGGGTGGACAGGAAAACCAACAATTAGAGGGACAGGAAAAAAAAGGACGGGTCATTTGTGGCCTTCTTTCTTCAGTCAAGTTACCAGATGTCCTTAGAGTTTCGGGCAGTTACACTTGAGACTGTTTGATCTGGTTGCCCCCAAAAAAGTTCAAGCTAAGAGCATTTGATTTTTTGGAAAGAAAGCTAGCAAATGTGTATGGCAACAAAGACAAAAAACGGAGAACATGGCAACAGTTACAAATACAAACAACAAGAATATAACAAGAGGTGTCTTTCGACTGAGGACGAATCAAACTGAGCTGATGTGCATGAAGTGAAAGCCTTGAGGCAGGAACATAGGAGATGGACATAAGAGGTGTTGGTAGTCGGCAGTCAGGCCAAGAAAGAAAAATCATGGCTGGCTACACACCAGTCACGTGGAAGGAGGAGAGAGGGGCAGGGGGCAGCAGGATTGAAGGATTAGAAAAAAAATCAGAGACAAAGGGAAAGGTACAGGGGAGATAAACGAGAAGGAAAAGTGGGAGTTAAACAAAGAGAGGGGAAGTGAGAAAAAGGAAAGAGGAAGAAAGTATGAGGTGGACTAAAAGACAGAGTAAAAGAATCGTACAAAATTTAGATACATACTTTCTATAAGGTGAGCACAAGTGTGTACGTATGCCGCTATATGTATATATAAATATTTAAAAAATGGAACAAAAATGCAATAGAGGACAGTAAAACATTCAGACAGATAGATGATACAAAGTCAGACAGGAAAAAAATGGACGGGTCATTCATGGCCTTCTTTGTTCAGTCAAGTTACCAGATGTCCTTATAGTTTCGGGCAGTTATACCTAAGACTGTTCGATCTGGTTGACCCCAAAAAAGTCTAAGCTAAGAGCTCTTAGCTTAGACTCTTTTCTTTTTCTTGCTCTCCCCCTCTCTCACATTTCTTGGCCCTCTCTTTAACTCCCACTTTTCCTCCTCGTTTATCTCCCCTGTACCTTTCCCGTTGTCTTTGATTTTTTATTAATCCTTCAATCCTGTTGCCCCCTACTCCTCTCTCCTCCTTCCACGTGACCAGTATCCGGCCAGCCATGATCTTTCTTTCTTGGTCTGACAGCCAACACCTCTTATGTCCATCTCCTATGTTCCTGCCTCAAGGCTTTCACTTCATACACGCCAGCTCAATTTGATTTGTCCTCAGTCAAAAAACACCTCTTGTTATATTCTTGTTGTTTGTATTTGTAATTGTGTACCATGTTCTCTATTTTTTGTCTTTGTTGCCATACACATTTGCTAGCTTTCTTACAAAAAATCTAATGCTCTTAGCTTAGACTTTTTTGGGGGTAACCAGATCAAACAGTCTCAAGTGTAACTGCCCGAAACTGTAAGGACATCTGGTAACTTGACTGAAGAAAGAAGGCCACGAATGACCCGTCCTTTTTTTTCCTGTCCCTCTAATTGTTGTTTTTCCTGTTCGCCTTTGTATCGTCTATCTGTCCGAATGTTTTATTTTCCTCTATTGCGTTTTTGTTCCATTTTTTTTTATTTACATATGCATAGAGTGGCATATGTACACACATATATATATATATATATATATATATATATATATATATATCTGTATATATATAATATATATGTAACCCAACTGAGGGACCAGCTATCCAAATTGATAGTAGCTTGGTAGATAAACCAACTAAGAATATGAAAACAGGGAAAGCCTCTGGCCAATTAGGAATCATCACTGAGATGTTTAAAATATCTGGTGGAGTGGGATATGACATAGTCATTCTTATAGTTAATCAGGAAGTCATACCTAATGATTGGTGTAGCAGTACCATAGTTAACAGCTAGAAAGGTAAAGGTGATGCCTTAGACAGAAATAATTACAGAGGTGTCAAATTGCTGGACCAAGCAATGAAAGTTACAGAGAGGGTAATAGCTCAAACTAATTAGTAAGAGAATTAGTCTAGATGCAATGCAGTTTGGTTTTGTGCCTGGGAGAAGCATGACTGATGCTATATTCTTTGTATGGCAACTGCAGGAGAAATATTTAGCCATTTATCCAAAAATGAATTTCTGTATTTAGCTTTTGTTGACATGGAGAAAGCTTTTGACAGGGTCTCCTGATCCCTTATCTAGTGGTTAATGTGGAAAGTAGAGATAGATGATTGGTTGGTGAGAGCTGTACAAGCCATATACAGGGATGCTGCCAGTAAGGTGAAGGTTGGCAGTGAGTTTAGTAATGAATTTAGTGTACAAGTAGGAGTTTACCAAAGATCAGTTCTTTGCCCACTCTAATTTATCATAGTCCTTCAGGCCATAACAGAGGAATTCAAGACTGGCTACCCCTAAGAGCTCTTCTATGCTGATGACCTTATTCTTATAGCTGAATCATTACCTGACTTAGAGAAGAAATTTCAGGTGTGAAAGCAAGGTCTGGAATCTAAGGGCCTTAGAATTAATTTAGCAAAGACCAAAATCCTTGTAAGTAGGAAAACAGACAAATCATAAGTCCCTTCAGGGAGATGACCCTGCTCAATATGTAAGAAGGGTGTTGGAAGAAACTCCATACATTGTAGTCAGCACAAACTTTGGATACATAAGAGGTGTAGCAGTATCACAGGAAGGTTAACAGAAAAAAATAATCATTGTGTGTGGCAAATGTGCAGGTAAGATTAGCACTAAGAATGCACAGAGAATAGACTTTCTCAAATGCTCAGGAGGGATCCTTAGAAGTAGTAGATAGCTTCTTTTACCTAGGTGGCCAAGTTAGTAGTGGAGGAGAAAGTTCTGAAAAGCTGGAAAAAGTTCAGAGATCTTCCCTCAGAGTGAAAGGCAGATTGTATGATGCCCAAGTACATATGGCTATGCTACATGGCAGTAAAACAAGGGATATGACTACAGAAGACTTGTGAAGGGTTGAAAGAAATGAAGCCAGTATGCTCTGCTAGATGGGTAATGTCAGTGTGCACACACAACAGAATGTAAATGATTTCAGAAGAAAACTGGGTATATAAGGCATCAGATGTTGTGTGCAAGAGAAGACTGCGCTGGCATGGTCATGTGATGTATATGGATGAGGGCAGCTGCTTAAAGAAGTGCTAATCTCTAATTGTGGAGAGAACCTGTGAAAGAGGTAGACCTAAGAAAATGTGGGACAAAGTGGTGAGAAAGGATCTCCAGATGCTGGGCTTCACTAAGGAAATGACAAGGGACTGGGACTTGTGGCAATTTGCTGTATTTGAGAAGACACTTCAAGCTAAGTAAAATTGTGGCCATCCATACAGAGAGGCACATCTCTTATAGTCCTGCCCCCACTCCCTCTCTCAGTTGAGAGGTCTTTGTCTTGTAGGTGCCAGTTCCACATAAAAAGCACCCAGTACACGCTGTAAAGTGGTTGGCATTAGAAAGGGCATCCAATGTAGAAACCATGCCAAAACAGACAACTGGAGTCTGGACAGCTCCCCAGCTGGCCAGCTCCTGTCAAACTGTCCAACCCATGCTGGAATGGAAAACAGACATTAAACAATAATGATGATGATGGTGATGATATATATATATAGCTATATGAGCATGCCTTTGAGCATGTATTTGTTCCCCACCACTGCTTGTCAACTGCTATTGGTTTCTTCAAATGCTCTGTAACTTACTGGTTCAGCAAAAGGAGACCAAAAGAATAAGAATCAGGATTAAAAAAAATTGCACTGGGTCAAATTGTTTGACTAAACCCTTCAAGTATGGCTGTAGTCCTATAATTGAAACAAATAAAAGATTAAGAGATAGGCTATAATTTATATTAGCGGCAGAAATTTGGTTCTAATCACAAGTTCTTCATTCATTACATTCACTTCTACACCCATGCCCAATTTTGTCACTTTCTCATACACTTTTGAAACCTCTACCCACCCACACTCCTTGTTGTTCTATCCCCACTCACTTCTACTCACCTTGTACTTGAGGGTTCAACCTAACACTGCATCACCGCTATTTTTATTATCTATCCAGCTTCACCTTAGTTACTTCCACTCTCCTCAAATGTTAGTAGCACTGTAGTTCCTCTACAGCAAGAAAGCTGTTCCGTTTTGGCCCTTTCTCTTCTATTTCAACCCCTCATCTTCTAGAGTAAATATTTCAACCTTCCTCTGAGTTCATAGTCTTGCAGGCTGAATGACATCTTCACTAGTGCTGGTGGCATGATAAAAAGCATCTAGTACACTCTGGAAATGCATTTAGCTGTAGAAACCATGCTAAAGCAGACACTGAAGTTATTAGTAGAACTCAATATACATATGTTTCAAAATAAAGTATCAGATGAGTATAGAGTGGTAATAACAAAAAGAAATAACACAGGAAAAACAATAGTTATGTTATGAACTTAACCACTGTTTTCCTGTCATCTCTTTTTCTTATATCAATATATATATATAAGCAAAAACATTTGAGTTTTCACATACGAAGTAAGATATCACTACTGCTAATATCAGCTGCAGTGAATATTTTTAAATGATAATATTAACAGCAGTAATATAGGCAGTTTAACAGGTCTGATAGCATTATATAGCTATAAAATTTAAAGTTAGCACAAGGCATGAGGATGCGGAAGCAGCATTGACCTGTTTAGAAATAGGAGCTAAATTGGTAACTGCCGGAAAGTACCAAATAACAGAAAAAGGTATGCTTTTTTTAATGTCTTAATTCTTTATCTGTTACCTCCCCTCCTGTTGTTTTTCTGTTATTTGGTGCTTTCCGGCAATTGAATTAGGAATTTAGCTCCAATTTCTAAACAGCTCAATGCTGTTTCCGCATCCTCATGCCTTGTGCTAACTTTAACTTGTACACACACACACATGAAGACATAAATATCATCATCTTTTAAAGTCAGTTTTCTATGTTGACATGAGTTGGAAAGTTTGACAAGATCTAGCAAGGTGGAGGACTGCATTGAATTTTAATGTCTGCTTTGGTATGGTTTCTAACTGGGTACTCTTCCTAATGCCATTATACAGCATAAACTGGACGCTGTTTTTTTCAACACACCAGTACTAGTGAGGTCACCATGCAATTCACAAGATTTATCTCATTGACTGTGACTACAGTAAAGAATGAGGAGGACAACAAATAAGCATAACTGTTAGATGTACTCACCAGAAAAGATTTTGGCTGCTGCATGGTAGAAGATGATGCAATGGAAGTTATTGGGAATAATGACGTAACTTTTCTTTGTACAGTTCAATGTAGGATCTGAGCTCATTATGAACTCCTCTTATAACTTTGATGTTGCGTTCACGATTGGGGTCGTTATCAGCAAAGATTTGGAGACCTTCCTGTATAAGTGCCAACCCTGTAGCCAAATGATCAACATTCAACTGAAGTTGGGTGGAGGCAGCTTCTATATCTTCCTCTTCTTCTTCTGCAGCTCGATCTTGTTCCAACAGCAGCAGCTCCTCATTAGACAAGCTTTCTCTATGGGACACCAATAACTCAATCACATCATTTTCTTTGACTTCTTCAAACCCTGCACTATTTGTAAGTGTCACAATGTCCTGCTGAACTTGATATAGACTTTCTACTGGTGGAAAATCTGTAAAGTCACGGACACAGTCTGGCCATATGTTTTTCCAAACACTGTTCATTGTTGAAAGTTTTACTTCATTCCATGAGTCAGCTATATTATCTACAGCATTCATAATGTTAAACTTTGTCCAATAGTCTCTAACTGTAGTTTTATCCTCACCATCAATGGCTTTTATGAGTTGTTTAAAAATTCTTCTGTGGTAATATGCTTTGAAGAGAGCTACCACACCTTGATCCATTGGCTGGAGTAAAGAGGCTGTGTTCTTGGGAATAAATTCCACCCTCACGTTATCAGAAAGATCATTTAAGTTCACAGGGTGGCTTGGTGCATTGTCTAAAAGTAGCAATGCCTTGTTGGAAATATTACGCTTTGCACTGTAGATTTCTATAGCAGGGCAAAAAAAGTTTGTAAACCAGTCTTGGAAAAGGCTTGTAGTCATCCAAGCCTTCTTATTTGAACGCCATATTACAGGTAGATTAGACTTAGCATAACCCTTGAAAGCTTTTGGATTTTCAGAGTGATAAACAAGTAGGGGCTTTAATTTCATATTACCAGCAGCATTTCCTCCCACAAGAAGTGTCAGGCGATCTTTAGAAACTTTAAAGCCTGGTGCTGATTTTTCTTCATTGGAAATAAAAGTCCCAGCAGGCATACGCTTCCAGAAAAGTCCAGTTTCATCAACATTGTACACTTGTTCTGGTGTGTAGCCTCCTTCAACAATCATTTTCTTGAGTTTCTCAACATAACTAGTATTAGCTACCATATCAGCCTCTGCATTAGCTTCTATATGAACTTTTGTATCTTCTGTACTGTCTTCTATATGAATTTTTATATTAGTCTCTGTACTATCATCTATATTAACCTCTGTATCAGCCTCTATATTGTCATATATATCATCTTCGGTATTTGCCATTGTGTCTTCTGTATTAGTACATATATCAATATTTGTGCCAATACTGTCAGCTCCATTGTTCATTTTTATTTTGTGCAATTTAAAACGTTTTTTAAACCTTTCAAACCAGCCTTTACTAGCAAGGAAAGGTTTCACAACAGAAGTTGCACCTTCCTTTTCCTGCAAATGTTCATACAAAGTTTTTGCTTTCGCCTGAATGACCACTGCACTTATTGGTACATTATGTCTAGTCTGTTCATTGATCCACACACTCAGGAGCCGTTCCATCTTCAGCATTACATCAGATCTATGAAAAAACAATGTCCGGGCAGTTAAAGGAGTAGTTTCTTGAGCAATTTTTCTAATTTTGTCTTTATTGTCACGTATTGTTCCTACTGTAGATGCTGCAAGCTTTAACGATTTTGCTATGTGACTTAGTTTTTCTCCTGCATCGAATCTACGTAAAATATCAAGCTTAACGTCTAATGTAATCCCTTTCCGACTCCTTTTCACACTACTGCTTTGACTTCCATTTGATGGCCTCTTTCCAGTCATCTTGAATAAGCGTAACGTCTTCACTGTACGTTCGTAAAAGTTAAATCCAACAGCAGCAATGGTAGTCAAGAAATCCACAAGAAATATATATTACTTCTAACAAGAAAAAAGAAATATTTTGACATTTATATTGTGATTTAGGTTATTATTAAAATAGTTAGAATTTAGCCGAGTTACCGTGGCGTGAAATTTCGGTTCGTATCCCGAAATTAGTTGTTATAGTTCACAATTACCGTAAGTGCGGAACTTCCGTAATATGAATTTCCGTAACGCGAGGGATATCTTCGTGTAAACAGATTTTTATATCAAGTATTAAAAACACTCGTGTTTATTATATTTACTCGAATATTATTAATTAGAAATTAATTCACCTTCTGAAGCGCTGTTAGGAACATTACATTTCGCGGTTGTAGGTGTGTCGCTTACATCTTTCAAAAAAAAAAAAACGCTACCAGAATAATTTTTTCCCGTAAATATTGAAAAACGGAAAAAAAAGAGAGAAAAACCTATCTTTAATTATATAAAAATTTTACAAATACCAGTATAATATTCTAAATCACACACACACATATATATATATATATATACGCACAGAGCTTTTTTAATGATATAAATATAATAAAATTTCAATTCTAAATAAAATTATTATAACTCTAAAGAAACTACTACAACACAAACCTATTAACTTTTTAAATATAATTTAAATTGTCTTACTTAATTAAATCTTTAAAACTTCTTTATTAATTACCATTTACGAAACTACAGCTAAGAAAAAGTAACTAGAACTATCATTAGCGTCAAAATTCAATTTTGTTTGTGAAAAATTTCAGCAAAGGAATCAGATCTCGCTTCCCCAAGTATCTTAATTCACTGATATACATATATATAAACAAAATATACGCCCACACACCACATATATATATATATATATACACACACACATACCCATATCCTGGGACAAGAGGAAGTAAGTTTATTTATCTATTTCGTTATTTATTTTGGTGAAATTTCTCCTCGTTTCATATTTTTCTTTCTGTTGTATGTAATTGTATGATCTTAGAAGCAAAACTTGGTGGAAATGGAATGGAATCGACATAGGTTGTTATGCACAGGTCGTCGAAGTGATTCTGAATTAAAATGTAAAACCGAAATGACAATTGTTATGGCCAGAATGGCTCTCTTTTAGGACTCAGGTGAATTTGGGGCTAAACAACAACAACGAGGCATCTTCTATTTGGTCATAGAACTTGCGAAAAGTTCTATGACGAACGAAAGATTGCCTAGATATGATACAGTGCTAAATGTATAATGACCGAAAGGATTAAAAAAAGATGTAATCACCTCGACTAGAACGGCTTTGATAAAACAGAACTTCTAGAAACAGCAGCTAAATTTTCTTGATAGGAGCGAGAAGGAATGGAAGTGACAAAGGTTGTTTCCTATTTTACTTACAGGGCTTCGAAACGATTCTGAAATACAATATAAACCGAAATAGTTATTGTTATATATGAAAATAAGCGAAAGTAAAGAATAAGTACATCCGGTGTTTAGGGTTAGGGTTTTTGTTACGCCGAAAACGGCTGGTGTACGTATTCTTTTATCTCCGCCTGAAAATATGGATTTCTTTAAGGACTGAACTGAATTTGGGGCTTAAAAAAACAAAAAAGACACACAAGATAACTTCTGTTTGGTCACAGAACTTGCTACAAATAGCAGCCCCAGATCTCCTTCATAACACACGAAAGACACATTAGGTCGGTGGTTCTCAACATTCTTTCCCCCTTGCCTATGGCTCCCTTTGACTATTATTTTATTCTGGTGGACCCCATAGCCATTCGATATTTAGAAACTAGTTTTATAGAAACTCATTTCAGAATGCCTATTTTGTTTTTCACACGTTGACTTGCGTACGTTTGCAATAGCATTCTCCCGGAGAACATGTTTCAGTGGCCGGAATCCTGTTGAACCGCGTAAAGTGTTAGAGAAAGAAACCTAGCTGTTTTTCCAAAATTTATCTGCTTTTCAACGAATTTTCAAATCGGAAGTGATCTTTAAGAAAAATCATATGTTTACAAAAGAATTGGCGAGCTGGCAGAATCATTAGCACGTTGGACAAAATGCTTAGCGGTATTTCTCTCTGCTCTTTTACGCTTTGGGTTCAGATTCCACCGAGAACAATTTTTCTCAACTTTGCTTTTCAACTTTTCTGGGTCGATAAAATAAATACTTGTTGAGTACTGGGGTCGATGTAATTGACTTCCATTTTTTGCCAAAATTTGAAAGAATTATTTTTAATGGTAGAACTCGAAGTAGATAAGATTATAAATAACAGCGTGTAGAGTATTGAGTTTAAAAACTCTTTAGATTTAAAAGAAGGGGGGGGGAAAGGATGCCAGTAGGAAGAACTAAAGTTAAATTCAAAATTGTCTTGAGTTCAGTCTCACTGTGTAGCACCTTGGGCAAGTCTCTTTTACTATAACCCTTATGAATGAATTTCGTTGATGGAAACTGGAATAAGCCCATCGTGTTTGTACGTCATCATGTAACGTCCGTTTTCCAGGCTAACATGGGTTGGACGGTTTGACTGGAGATGACAAGCCAGAGGACTGCATCAGGCTTTACTGTCTTGTTTTGGCATGGTTTTATAGCTGTTTGCCTTCACTGTTTGACAACTGGTGTTGGTTTGTTCATATGCCCATAACTTAGCAGTTCATCAAAAGAGAACTACAGAATAAGTACCAGGCTTTCAAAGAATATAGTACTGGGGTCGGTTTGTTTACCTAAACCCTTCAAGGCAATGCCTCAGTATAGCCACAGTCAAGTGACTGAAACGAACAAAAGAGAAACTATAGCTGCTAGAAGTTTTCCTTCAGTTGTATAGTATAAAAGAGAGTTACACAGTTTGTTAACCAAACTTTTAACCCTTTTTAGCATGAGGTCCTCCTGTGTTACTCAGCACATTGGGTGGAAAGCTTCCTCCATTGAGTTTGGTTGGCTGCTTCTCTTGTACATCATCATCATCATCATCATCGTTTAATGTTCGCTTTCCATGCTAGCATGGGTTGGACGATTTGACTGAGGACTGGTGAAACCAGATGGCTACACTAGGCTCCAATCTGATTTGGCAGAGTTTCTACAGCTAGATGCCCTTCCTAGAGAGTGTAGTGGGTGCTTTTACATGCCACCGGCATGAGGGCCAGTCAGGCGGTACTGGCAATGGCCACGCTCAAAAAGGTGTTTTTTACGTGCCACCTGCACAGGAGCCAGTCCATCAGCACTGGCATCAACATCTTAATTCTAAATTATAATTTGTTTTGAAATTTTAATGTTGTCTGTCTTCGAGTCATCTTGAAATGTCTTCTGCCAAGTGATCTTTGGTCTGCCCCTTTTACACTTGTTGAAAGGCAGTACCTGAGTCATGGCTGGTTTTGAGTGCCATTGATTACCTAGCTGGAGAATGTAACCAGCTAGGCAGAATTGGTGTTCTGAAGGATGACCTCAGAACGCAGAACCTTTCAGATGAAACGACAAAGTACTGAGATACTGGTGCCTTGATACTGCAATACTCAAGAATACAGCAGAAGTGTTAAGGCTGCATCTCCTGGTAGAGAGAATTGGCCTGCAAAAGTCCTGTGCCAGTGCCATGTAAAAAGCACTCATGCCACTGCCATGTGGAAGCATTCATGCAGGTGGCACGTTAAAAGCACACACTGTAAAGTGGTTGGCATTAGGAAGGGTATCCAGCTGTTGAAACCAAGCCAACTCAGACTGGAACCTGGTGCAGCTCTCCAGCTGACCAGCTCTGGTCAAACCATCCAATCCATGCCAGCAGAGAAAATGGAGATCAAAAAATGATGATGTGACTTCACGCTTCTCAGAATCTCCTCTTTTGTGACACTGCCACCAGTTCACCCTCAGGATCTTTCTGAGGCACCTTTGAAGGAATACATTTAACCCTTTACAAAACTTTCTCTTCCTTTTCCTTCTACTGTATAAGTATTAAAAAACTAAGATTGAGCTTTGCCTAACCCTTTTGATACCAACCCATCTGAGTCAGTCCATTTCTGTATTACAAACTTTCTGTTTTAAAGTGATCTAAATTAGAACCTTCCAAACAAAATTTCGTGTTAATTTATGTTCCTAATACCAGCTTACTAAATTCTTCATTATTTTCAAAATTAAGTGTATTTCAAAAGAAACTTGGTAAAAGGATTAAGTATTTTATGTTTCTATCAGTCTATATGTTTTGTAATTCACCTGAGACAGAACCCTGGCTCTATAGCTTATGGTGTTTAAAGTGATCTATATTAAAACCTTCCATCAAAATATCATGTTAATTTATATTCCTAATTACCAGCTTATTAACCCTTTAGCATTCAAGTATAATGCTTATTTATTCACATTGTTTTGAATTAACCATGCATCATCTCATAGATTTGAGATTTCAGTATAATTGTTTATTGTTATAATGTGGATCCTCATCCACTTGTATGTTATTGTCGGCACTGTAATATTTTTGTCACTATTATTATGTTGTGGTGGTATTCTGTGTCTTATTGCTGATAGTTCTGCTGGACAATGACTTTGGAATGTTTACCTTGATGGTAACTCAAACTCGTATGTATCTCATAACTGACACTGACTCAAACTGAGAACTCGTGACTCTATTACTACTGACCCAGCTATGACCGACTGACTCTCTGACTTTATAGTGGCTGGTCATATCACTTTGTCATGTGAGAAGGAGTGTACTATTTTCAATACATCTCCCCTTTTAGTTTTATTTTGGTGGTGGGGAAGCAAGTAATTTTATTTTGCTTTATTCATCCCTCCTCTTTTTAGCGGTTTTTAATTTCTTTTTCTTTTTGGCTTCTCTGTGTTCTTCCTTTTTTTTCCCCACTTGTATGCATGGTTTTAACAACCTGTAATGGTGTTGGTATCTGGAATGTGTCATACAGCCATTCCATAGGTTCTTCCAATCTGTCTGGTTCATTTTGTATGAATCTTGTACTTTATAATTTTTCCTTCTTCCAAGTATTGTTTTCTGTTTTTATATGACCTCATGTACACCTTATCACCAATTTTGAAAAAATTTGGATTGTCTTTCCTGGTACTTTTTCTTTCCTTGCTAGGTAACAGTTTATCAAAAACTGATTTCACCTTTCTCACAAACATCAGTTCAGCTGGTGAGCTTCCTGCTGGTGTATTGAGGTTTGGAGTCACTCTGTATAACCTTAGGAATTGCTGCAGAGTGACTTTGTCTGTGACTTCCTTGTTTGCTTTTCTCAAAGCTCTCTTAAAAGTGTTCACAAAATTCTCTGCCTGTCCATTTGGTCTGCAATGGTAAGGCGCTATCATTTTATGTTCTACTGTGAACATTTTGCAGAATTTTCTAAATTCACTGCACACAAATTTTCTTCCATTATCAGATACAATCATGTCTGGCATTGCCAAATCTTTTTTTTTTCTTTTGTACTGGAGGGGACCAGTCATTTAGATTGGCCCCAGTATGCAACTGGTACTTAATTTATCAACCCTAAAAGGATGAAAGGTAAAGTCGACCTCGGTGGAATTTGAACTCAGAACATAAAGACAAACAAAATAATGCTAAGCATTTCACTGCCTTAAATGGGATGCTAAATCTTGCGAATAATTTGTGCAAAAGATTTATTACAATTGAGGCAGTTGGTCTTTTGCACTTAACAATTTTCGGCCCTTTTCTTAAACTGTCAACTACTACTAAGTAGTAATAACCATTTAACAGACCCGCAAAATCAATATGTAGTCTTGACCATGGACTTTTTAATTCTGGCCTAGGCTCCTATTTTTTAGTAGGCAATTTCACTGCCAGAGCACATCCTCTGCAGCCCTTTACTACGTTTTCAACTTCCATGTCCATCTTCGGCCAATACACATAACCGCACATGAGTGCTTTCATCTTTGTGATCCCCGGATGTCCAATATGGAATTCTTTCAACATTCATTTTTGTAGAGTTTTGGGTATCACTACCCTTTGGCCATTCATCAGTACGCCGTTGCATGTTGAATATATGTTTACATCTTGTTTTTTCTTTCCGAACCTTTTCTTGTTTTCTTTCACTGACCACGGAGTTTTTTTTGTTTTGTTAATGAACTTTTCTTTTGATGTGTGTCGCTTTATCTCCTCCAGAGTTAATGCTAACTCTCATACAATGTTCCACATTATATGTTTTATTTTCCCTTCAGCTCTTAGAGCTGCTATTACCACATCCTCGAATGGTTCACCATTTTTGGGTATTAACCTGGATAGGCCGTCAGCATGTCCTAGCTTTATTTGAAGGTAAATATTCCACTGGGTAGTCATAGTTTAGTAGTATGGTGCCAAAACATTGCAACTTGTTTGCTGTATGTACTGGGATTCTTTCTTGGATCCATAAATCTTTAGCAATGGGCAATAGTCTGTTTGTAGTCTAAACCGTCTACCATGTATAAACCTGTGGAACTTTGATAATTGCTAATGCCTCTTTTTCATTTTGACAATAGTGTCCTTGATGCGTGAGCTATGGCCTTTTGGCTGCCATCTTCATATTTATGTAGGAGTACAGTACCTGCCCCATACTCACTAGCATTTGTTGCCAGTATCATTTCCAACGTGTGTAAGTGACAAGTCTGAAGTTAACATGCTTTTTAGTTCCTCAAATGCCTTCTGGCATTTTTCTTACCAAAACCATTTGGCATCCTTTTTTAACAGCTTGTTTAGTGGAACCCTTGTGTTGTGTATGTTCAGGATATATACTTGATAGTAGTTTACCAAGCCTAAGAATGCTTGTGACAATTTGATGTTCATTGGGGGAGGCATATTTCGTATTGCTGTTGCCCTTGATGAGTCTGGCCTTTGTCCCCTTTCGTCAATTACTTGACCCAAATATTTGATTTTTTTTTTCATCAAAAATTCACACTTTTCCTCTGTTAGTCTAAACCTATATTCATTTATTTTTCCAAATACTTTTCTA
>NC_069003.1:17219203-17222287 GCF_001194135.2 Octopus bimaculoides
GAAGTGTTGCTCCACTGTCTCACTCTTTATCAAAATATCACTGAGATAAGTGATAGCAAAGTCACAATCATTTAACAGTGCGTCCATCACTTGTTGGAATATGGCAGGTGCCACTTTTACTCCAAAAAGAAGCTGCTTGAATTTATACTATCCGCAGTGTATATTGATTGTTAAAAGGTGTGCACAATCTTCTATCTGTATCTAGGGCTCTGAGAAGTCTAACTTTGAGAAAATTTTTCTTCCATTTAGTTTTGAGAACACTTCTTCTGGGCTTGGTAATGGATAGTTGTGTTCGAGTAAACAGTCAATTAATCCAGTTGAAAAGTTCGCACACACTTTTAGTTTATTTTTTTTCACTTTACATAAACTGTTGGAGCTGCCCAGTCTGGATGGTTGACTTTTTCAATTGTAGCTAGACTTTCTAGTCAGTCTAGCTCTTTATTGACCTGGTGTTGCCTTTTCTTTCACTATGATCCTTGCTTTTGTTTTAGTGCAACAACGTAATCCTTTCGAAAAAAACATCTGGAAACAATTTTTTAATTTTTTGTCTTGGTTCAACTTCATTTGAACTTTTAACTGTGCCGACTACATTTTCACAGAGAACACTGATGAGGGTATCCCGAATAGGTTTAGTGATTTTTTTCAACACATAAATTGATTGTCCTCATTACATTGCAAATACATTCGCTGATGAAATATAATTTATTTCCTGTAACACCATATGCTACTTTATTTGATTTAAATAATTTTGGCTTACCAATTTGTAGCCATGTTTTTTCATTTATGATAGTGATGTCACTACCTGTGTCTAATTGCTTTTCAGCACTAGTGGTTTTGATTCTCACCTTGATGAATTTTCTGTTCATTGTACAAACTTTTTTCTCTAATGACAAACTATTTTTTCTTGTTTGGTCCAATTTTTCATCATCTTAGTTCTGCAGTGCCATACATGGGTTTATCTCCTGATATATATTGTGTTTTTCGTGAAATACTTTATCCGTCTTCCAACATTTTTGCACTGGTTTTATCTGTAAACAATCTCTGCATTGGATTTCTTCAGTGTTGTGCCTTACTTTTAATATCATATCACACTTTTCTGACAGTTTCTAGAGAGTAATATCCTGGTTCATTTCCAGCTTTGTGAAAATTTTTATTCTGACTTCTGCATCCTTTTTAGCAGTAAGTTCCTGAGCAAAAATCAGGCACTTGAACGAGTCTGGAGTTAGTTTATCCTGTTTAAATCTCTCGCACTCTCTGTTCACTCTACTGGCATATGTGGTAAAGTCTTCATCATTGCTTTTCTCAGTGTTCAAACACTTCCAATGTGTGTTGAACAATGATGTTTTTTCACTAAACATCCTACATAAAATGTCAATTGTGTCTGTGAAATTTTTTAGAAACTTTTTTAAGCAATATAAGGTTACAGTATTTCTCATGCTCTATCATCGCTAGTTTCCTCAGAATTAGATGTTTCATTTTGTCTGTCCAGTCTTGGTATTCTTTTACGCAAATTTGTTCAAATCTTTGGTAATAAACCTTGAAAGTGACTTCTTCTAGACTGTATGTAAATTCATTTATTGAAATGGCTACATGGTCTTGCGAAAACATATTTTCTGATTTTGTTGCCAACTTCATTAGTTGTAGTATTTGTTGCTGTAACATGTTATTGTTGTTGCTGTTTTTGAAACTCAACTAAACCCCTCTAACAAGTTTTCCATAATTCTATGGATTTTTCATAAAATGTACAGGGTGATTCAAAAGTCTCCATACATAGGAAAACATTATATTTTTTATAAGAAACAGTTTATAAGATCCCGTAGATCCCCTGATCTGACTCTTCTTGATTTCTATCTTTGGGGGCATTTGGAAGGCATGGTGTATCGCGAAAAGATAAAAGACAAATCATTTGAAGGAACGCATCACTAATTCATTTGCACACGTATCACCAGATGTGCTATTAAGAGTTCACAATGAGTGGGGTAAACGTATTGCAATGTGTATCAAAACAATGGTAACCATATAGAGCCTGTTAAATAAAAAAAGAAACTGTTCTTATAAACTGTCTTATAAAAAAATAAATTGTTCCTATGTATAGTGACTTTTGAATCACCCTGTATATAACAAAAATGTTTGTTACTCTTAAGGCGAGTTTTTAATTTCTCCATGTGAATTTTTTTAAAAATTCCTCCGTGTGAAAATTTTTTAAAATTCTTAATGTCATCTGTGTGAATTGTTTATATATTCATTGCCACTGTTATAATGTGGATTCTTGTTGACTTCTATGTTGACATCGGCACTGTAATATTCTTGTTATCACTATTACGTTGTGGCGGTATTCCATGTCTTATTATCTTTAACTCATCAATCATGCTATCGCTGATAGCCCCACAAGACAATGATTTTGTAACGTCTATCTTGATGGTAATTCAAACCATCACGTAGCTGACACTGACTCTAACTGAGAACTTGTACAATGACTCTACTACTACTGACCCTGCTACAATGACGGACTGTCTGACTTTATAGTGGCTAGTCATACCACTTTGTCACATGGGAAGGAGTGTACCATTTTCACTACAACATTTATTTATTAGTATGACACTGTAGGGTAGGTGTGAAAAGCTTGATCTGGCCAGTTTGAACAAAAATCAGAACATTTCGGCCAGATATGGTCAGTTTGAATACTAAAGGGTTAATGACTGTTATTTTACTAAATTCTTTATTATTTTCAAAATTAATTGAAACAAAACTGTATCTCAACAGAAATATAACAAAAAGGTTAATAATTCCTTAAACTTTTAAAACCCTCTATTTTTTCAGAAGATTTACTCACCATGTATTGTACCTCAGAACCAACACATGTTTTCCGAATGAAGAGAGACTTTGCTGCATTTGTTGGCAGTAACCCATGGGACAGTAGTAACAAGTCACCAAGAATATCAAATGACCTGAAATGCATGCTGGACTTTGACCAGAGTTTGTCTGAAAACACCTCTAATCCACAACTATTATTAGATTCTTCTGGTCAGTATCAATCACCAAGAAATCTTTCTTGGTCATCTTCATTATGTTGTTTTATATATA
>NC_069003.1:17222387-17236855 GCF_001194135.2 Octopus bimaculoides
TATATATATGTATATATATTTTGATCACCTTGATGTTCTGTTTAGGTTTTTTGTCTTGTTTCTTTTTCTAGGATAAGGCAGTAAAGCTGTTTCATACATTAAGTTCTAATTCAATCATGGGCAGCCTGCAGGATTTTAAGAATGACACACCTAATGAAAAATTACCTTGAATTTTTTTAGTTGTGTGGCCTGCCTGATGGTGAGCCACATCTCATGGGGCCCACTTTTCGGAAAAGGTTAACCATGCCTGGTCTAAATGTTTGATCCATGTACCTCAGTGTATCACAGTCATTAGACTGCAGCCATGCTGGGGCACTGCCTTGAAAATTTTTTAGTCAAATGTATTGACCCCAGTACTTATTTTTTGCTGAACTGCTAAGTGATCATCATCATCATTTAACGTCTGTTGTTCATGCTGGCATGGGTTGGACGGTTTGACTGGGCTGGCATGCTGTAAGGGTGTGCCAGGCTCAGGGACGTAAGCACCAACACCGGTTGTCAAGTGGTGGTGGAGGACAAACATAGGCACACACATACACACACATAAATATGGGCTTCTTCCAGTTTCCAGCTACCAAATCCATTCACAGGCTATTGTAGAAGAAACTTGCCCAAGGTGCCATGCAATGGAACTGAACCCTGTGGTTGGGAAGCAAGCTTCCTACCACACAGCCACACCTGCATCTACTTTGTTGATATTGTTGAAGAATTCATCTCACTGATGTTCTCCTCTTCTTACAGTAAGCAGAGGAGGGCTTCAGGTCTAAGAAAGTGTCCAACTACCCCCAGAACATCTCGATGATGTGAATTGTCATCATTGTTTTAACGTCCAATTTTCCATGAGTGCATGGGTCAAGTGAAATTCATTGAGGCAGATTTTCTGTGGCTGAATGCCCTTCCTGTGCCCAACACACACCTGTTTCTAAATCAGGCAATATTTTCCCCCGTGGCCAGACACTTTCATTGGAAACAAAAAGACATCACTTGCATGATGGTGACACTCTCTTACGACTATCATATGATGTCAAGGCAAGGAGACAGTAACACACACTCACACATACACATATAATATCTAGTTCCAGTTCGTCACCAATGGCCATGACTCGCTTCATGAATCAAATTGCTTCAGATAGCCAGGTCTTTCTGGACCTACCTCTTCCACAGGTTCCCTCAACTGCTAGGGTGTAGCACTTTTTCACACAGCTATCCTCATCCATTCTCACCAAATGACCATACCAGTGCAATCGTCTCTCTTGCACACCGTAACTAATGCTTCTTAGGTTCAACTTTTCTCTCAAGGTACTTACACTCTGTCTAGTATGTACACTGACATTACACATCCATCGTAGCATGCTGGCTTCATTCCTTGCGAGCCTACGCAGGTCCTCAGCAGTCATGGCCCATGTTTCACTGCCATGAAGCATGGCTGTTTGAACACATGCGTCATACAGTCTGCCTTTTACTCTGAGAGAGAGACCCTTTGTCACCAGCAGAGGTAAGAGCTCTCTGAACTTTGCCCAGGTTATTCTTATTCTAGCAGCTACACTTTCAGCATACTCTCCCCCACTACTAACGTGGTCACCTAGATAGAAGCTATCAACTACGTCTAGTTTTTCTCCCTAGAATGTGGCCAAAGTTGTTTTCTGCACATTTTCAGTGTTTATTGCACCTGAACATCTGCCACATACAAAAACTAACTTCCTAGTTAACCTTCCTTTGATATTGCTGCACCTCTTATGTGTCCATAGCTTGCACTGGGTACATCTTATAGAGTTTCTACCTTCGCCTTTTCTACAGATCGAGCAGGGCCATCTACCTGAAGGAGTTTGTGTTTTGTCTACCTTCCTACTTATTAGGACTTTGGTTTTAGCTAGGTTGACTCTAAGGCCCTTCGATTCTAGTCCTTGCTTCAACACCTGAAACTGTATTTGGAATTTTTATTTCCGTTTTATAAATGTAAAAGAATATATGTATGTATTTGATTTTCGAATGCGGTTATTATGTTCCTCTAGTTTCCGCTTGTATTGCATCAAAATTATTAAGTACCGCTTGACAACTGGTGCTGGTGTGTTTATGTCCCTGTAACAAAGCAGTTTGGTAAAAGAGACCAGTAGAAGTACTATGCTTAAAAACATAAGCCCTTGGGGGTCGATTTGTTCAACTAAAACCTTTCAAGACAATGCCCCAGCATAGCTGCAGTCATATAACTGAAATGAGTAAAATATATATATATATATATATATATATATATAAAAGTAGAAGTTGAAAATGCACTGAGAATAGTTAAAATTTTCATATCATTATATTTAAAGATTTAACTGGTTTCACAGTTTACATTGATTTTCAAAAGTTGAGATAGAAAGACGTGGGTTATGCTGCAACTGTCTTGCTTCTGACTAGTGTTTGAAGCTTGCCCTATTTTTGTAGGGATTACATAGCTCAATTTAGTATATGTTTTGGATAGGACTTGATAGTCACATGACTGGTCTTAGAAATTTTTGTAGGTTCCCTACTACATCCATGTGTTAAGTGACAATGTTTGATGTTGTAAGCCGACATGTCTAGTGACAGTACCAAACAATTAATGCTCTGGATGTTTTCTGTTAAGTGTTGTAGAGGATGATTACGTGAGTAAGTTTAGAATCTTTTGTACGTTTCCCACTATGTCTGTGCATTAGTGTCATGTGACTATATTTTGTGCTGAAAATTAAGGCTAACATGGTTGAGTGAACATATTTAATTACAGTCAAGGCACTCTAAATTTAATCTGCCTGGTGGGAGTGGACAAACTTCAAACACTACTCAGAAGCAACACAGTTGCGACATGACCCACATCTTTCTACCTCAACTTTTGAAAATCAGTGCAAATTGAAACCTGTGAAATCTTTAAATATAATAATAAAAAAATTTAAACTATTCTCAGTGCATTTTCAACTTCTATATATATATATATATATATATATATGTATATATATATATATACACACACACAGAGACACACACACATGTATATATATCTATATACACCTCTCATGACAGGTTTCTTTCATTATTTACATTATTTACAATTGATGGATATTTGTCCTCATCTTTGTTGTTAACATGTTTCGGCTGATATACCCTCCAGCCTTCATCAGGTGTCTTGGGGGAATTTTGAACCTGGGTTCTCATTCCTAAGGTATTTTTCGATGATGATGATGATGATGATGGTGATGGTGATGGTGGTGGCGACGACGACGATGTTGTTGTTGTTGTTGTTGTTCAGGTCACTGCCTGGAATTGAACTCGGAATCTTGAGGTTAGTAGCCCGCGCTCTTAATCACTACACCATATGGCGTAGAACTTGATTCTTCATTGCATACAAAAGATTCTAAACTTAATGGCATAGTGGTTTAGAGCGCGGGATACTAACCCCAAGATTCCGAGTTCAATTCCAGGCAGTGACCTGAATGATAATAATAATAACAACAACATTGAAAAATACCTTGGGAATGAGAACCCAGGTTCAAAATTTCCGCAAGACATCTGATGAAAGCTGGAGAGTATATCAGCTGAAACGTTGTGTTAACAACAAACATGATGAGGACAAATATCCGTCAATTGTAAATAATGTACATAATTCTTCATCTCTTAAATATAGAAAGGTTTCTTTCAGTTTCCATTTACCAAATCCATTCACAAGGCTTCAGTAAATCTAGAACTCTAGTAGGAGATACTTGCCACACAATGGGGTTGGGCCCTACACCATATGGTTGGAAACCAAACACTGCTTGAATGAAGATGTGCCAAGGGGTACCCTTAAGTGTTAAAGAGACCTTATAAATTTGTTTTTATGTTTGTGTGAAGGACTTTGATTTCAATGATTTTTAATGATTTTTAAATGATTGACTAGTTGGTTTGTGTATTTCAGTTAAAGAAGTTGATTCTTCAGTGCGTGAAGCAAAATATCTGAAATGGAAGAGTGATGTTGCAAAATACGAGGCTCAGGTTCAAGCCCTTGAAGTGAAACTGAAACAGTCTTTGATTGAGACCACAAAACAGATCAACTTGGAAAAGCAAGAGAAAGAGGTATTTATTACAGAAGATTAATCTTTTAGTATTTAAACCAGCCATATCCAGTCAAAATATTCTGTTTTATGTTCAAACTGACCAGATCTGGCCTCTCAAACCAACCCTACAATGTCGTTCTAAAAATAAACAGTCACATGATTAAAATCTTAGAACTACAAGATATTTCATGATCAGTTCAAGACATTGTGAATAAAATAAGCATTGCTTTTGACAGAATAAGGTGAATGCTTAAAGGGTTAAAGAAAGAAAAAACTCAAACAAATTATCTATTTTTTATCATCATTTGTCATTGTCATCGTTTTAATGTCTACTTTTCCAGGAATTTGTTGAAGCAGATTTTCAATGGCTGGATGCCCTTCTGGCCAACCCCCACTTGTTTCTAAGTAACATAATATTTCCCCATGGCCTGACATGTTTTTCATGGAAGACTGAAAATGAACGACATTTGTGTAGTTGATGCCTTTTATGTGTTATCGATACAGGTGCCGTTTATGTGTCACCGGCTTGGTATATATGTGTGTTTAATCTAGTAAGCAATATATCACACAACAGTTTTTTTGATTTCTTGTGAAGAAAACCAGGGAGAATAAATATACTTTACTGGAAAAATAATTAAGAAGCTGAGCAACATGAAAGACATCTAGACACACACACACAATGAGCTTTTTCTTCAGTTTCTGTGGACCAAATCCACTCACAAGGATTTAGTTGGCCTACGGCTTTAGTAGAAGACACTTGCCCAAGATGCCATGCTGTGGGATTGAACCCAAAACCATGTGGTTGAGAAGCAACCTTCTTACCACACAGGCCTGTGCTTACTGTTGAAAAGTTACAAAATAAACCTTGTATGTTTTACTATTGCTTGTCCGGTATATTTTATCATTGTCCAACATGTCTTTGACCATTGTTCCTTACTTGTGCTTAGTTGGTTGTTGATCATGTGCTGTATATTTTACCATTGCAGCAATGCCAGGAGAAGGCCGAGGAACTACGGACACAGTTAAAGCTGCTCTATGAGAAAGAGAAGCATCTTCAAGGAGAAAATGCTGAAATGGCTCACAAACTAAACAAAATGGATTCAGAGATTGTTGCTTTGAAGAAAGCAGCAGTGGCTTCAGACTGCCAGAAACAACAGGTAATGGTACTTCTACTGTTATTCCCTCACACTGTTTCATCCATGTTTTTACACTGCCATTTACCTTATTACTCTCACTTCTCTTCTTCTACCACTTTTCCAAGTTTTTTTTTTTGTCATCATCATCATCATCATTTGACTTTTGGTCATTCTCTTCTTCGATCATCACCACTGTCTTTTAGTATCATCTTCAGTCATCATCACAAGCATCATCATTACCTCTTCATCAATATCACCATCATCACTGTTATCATCCTTATCATTGTGGACATCACCATTATCATCAACATCACCATCCTTTTTAGTCATCTTTTCCTATTTCTTTCATTGACATTGTTTTCTATTATCTTTGACACCCCTCTGTCCCCTATCCTTCAAATCTCACACAGTCTGTTATTGTTTTGGCAAGTCAGGTTCTTTCTTGTCTTCACTTACCAGGGTTTGCTCTTGCACTTCATTCACATCTAAGCCATTCATACTTTTGTTCATGCTATCTATTACTCACACTCATCACCTTACTCTGTCTCTCTTACATTCTCTCAGTTAGATATCTAAATAATAGTTTCACCCTTACATGTCTCTCCTACAATTACTCGTCCACTCCCTTATATTCTTCCAGACAGAGCTAGAATGCTATCAACTGCTACACTCTTACACTTCCCTCATCTCCCCTCTCTCTCTTTTGCATTTGTGCTCTCATATCCCTGTCTTGCAAGTTATGTAGCAACTTCACTAGTGTTGGTACACCCTGTAAAGTGTTTGGTGTTAGGAAGGATATTCCGCCGGAGAAACCTTGCCATTGGAGCTTGACTTGCCAACTCCTATTGAACCATCCAACCATGGAAAACGGATGCTAAATGATGATAATGATGAGGACTCTTCTAGAAAGCTCTAGAATATAACCAAGAACTTCACTTGCATATTACCTTCACTTAACAGTTTCACTCATACTTTTATTCACACTTCCATTAGGCTTTCTCATGAGAAAGCCTAATGGGTCAATAAAATAAATACCAGTTGAGCTCGGTGGGTGTCAATGTAATTGACTTATCTCCTTCCCCAAAACTGCTGGCCTTAAGCTAAATTTTGAAATCAATATTTTCCAAAGAGTGTAGATGTGAAACAAATTGTCCCAGTATTGATATTTGGTCAAAAATGGACATTTCAACATGCTGTATTCATGGTTTTAGAATGCCCAGAAAAATCATTATATATCTGAAAAGGCATGTTGAAATGTCTATTTTTGACCAAATATCAATACTGGGACAATTTGTTTCACATCTACACTCTTTGGAAAATATTGATTTCAAAATTTAGCTTAAGGCCAGCAGTTTTGGGGAAGGAGATAAGTCAATTACATTGACACCCACCGAGCTCAACTGGTATTTATTTTATTGACCCTGAAAGGATGACAAACAAGGTTGATCTCAGTGGAATTTGAACTCAGAATATAAAGATGGATGAAATGCTGTTAAGTATTTTGCCTAGAGTGTTAACGATTGAACCAGCTTGCCAGTTTCTGTTTGGAAAATATTAAATATTTGTCTTGCAAATGTCACATCCATTTTTGTCATGCATGTCACTCCAGGTAGATGAGAATTGTAATTGCATTGTTGTCCAACAAACTCATCATTTTCTGAAATTTCAAGGTTAGTGTAAATAAATACCATGAGGCTTTTTATGCAGATCAAGAAAAATTCAGAGGAATTAGCAGTTAATATTTTCAGGTGAAAAGGCAGTAAGCACACCAGGTAAAATTCTTAGCAGCAGTTTGTCTGTCTTTGTGTTCTGAGTCCAAATTCTGTCATGGTCGACTTTGCCTCTCATCCTCTCAGGATCGATAAAATAAATACCAGTCGAAAACTTGGGTTGATGTAATTGACTCACCCATACTATAAAATTGGTGGCCTTGTGCCAAAATTTGAAACCAATATTTTCTGGTGAAAAAAGTTATTTTGTATGGTCACATATGTCACATTTTTGGATCCTCTTTAAATACATCCCAAGTAAAAACATGTTTAATACTTTCCTAGGTAGTCAAACTTTACTGTGAAAAACAAATGACTAAAATTCTTGTAAATGTTCAAGATTTAAAGCTTAGATATTTCTTGTATCCCTCTGACTGTCATGTATGTCAAGCAAGAATGGGCCTGTTGCATTCTCCTACAGAAATACAGAATAAAACTGGGAACAGCAGTTTTATACACCCACCACCTCTCCCATCTCTCTCTCTCTCTCTCTCCCTCCCTCCCTCCCTCCCTCATTCTGTCTCAGAGAAATGTGGAACATAGACCTAGAGCTACACTCTTACACCTTCCTCACATCTCTTTCACTCATATTCTGACTCAGTGTTCTTACTTATTCTCACCCTTATATTCTCCCAGAGATTCCTGGAACATGACCAAGAGATACGCTTCCACAAGGAAAAGCTGTTCGATGTACAGACAAAGTTACAGACTAGTCAGAATGAGTTGTCTGAGATGAAGACTCAACTATCATCTACAAAAAAGTAAGTTGCAGAGGTACAGGAACCTCATTTAAATAGGGTAAATCCGTCCTTTCTTACAAACCATGGATATATTGCATCTGACTCTGGCTCCATTGTATTTACCATTATTTCATGGTTCTTTGTAGTGCTGTAACCATTTTTTCTGGCATAATCTCTACATTATGATTTACCTCTCTATCTATCTGCCTACATCTGTTTATTTGCCTGTATCTTTTTATCAGTCTATATCAATCTGCCTGCCCATATCTGTCTGTCTATCTGTTTCATCTTGCTTTAAAACCTCCCTCTTGTGTTATTATTCCATAACTCTCTCACTGACCTCCTCCCATTACTCCCTTTCTTAACAGCATCCCTCCTGTTTTTTTTTTAAATAAACCTGTGTAACTCCAACAATGTGTGTCTTGGACCCTAATGAACCATGCTACATATGCTGATATGACAAACAGAGAGGTACTTGAGGCAATATTTTTCATCAGATGCTCTTCCTGTTGCCAACCCGTACCAGTTTTTTAAGTTTAAAAGTATTCACTCTCTCTTCCCATGACCTGCTGTCCATATCCTCTCTTATACTCACCTTCTTGTGCCTTGAGAATTTGCTTTGGTACCCCATCATTACTTTTTATGTCCCTCTCAAACACTCCTACCCACTCTTATATATAGTGTGGGGTAACCATGTATCTCCTTTACCAGGTTCAGTCAAAAGTTTTCTCATATTTTGAGTTTTAATGACTAATACAAACAGATTACACACAAAAAGCATTTATTCATCTAAATATATCCCATCATCTTCTACACTCTGTTGCCATTTTTATGCCAGAAACTCAATTCCATGCTTATGTTGTTTGGCTGGTTTAGAGGCAACAAACTTGTTGTTCCTGTTTTGGACCTCATCATGGAAAGAGCTGTGACTTGGAAATGATGGTAATCAGATAATGCAAGGTCTGGACTGTAGGCAGGGTGAGGCAGCACTTCCAGCCCCATCAAGTTCCTCAAGTTTTTGCTTGGTCACATTGGCAGTGTGCTCGGGCATTGTCATGCTATAGGAGTGTACATCTTCAACTACCAATGCTAGGTAAGGTAGCAGGCTTTCAGAGCATCACTCACTTCAGTTGTTGAGCATAAAGGTTAGTGTTCATGGCATGACCATCTGGGACAAGTTCAATGTACAACAACTCCTTGAAATTCCACCAAACTCACAACGTCATCAACATGACCTGTTTAAACTGCCCTTGTTTGACAACAAGTTCTGATGACTGGCTGGAATGAAGCCACTGATTTCTTGTATTAGAATTATGAAAATAGATCCATTTTTCATCCTCGGTTACAATTCAACACTAAAAATGAGCATGCCGAAAGACAACACTGGAACTCACTACAGCCCTGTGGCTTGCTGGATCCTGTAGAAGCTTCCAGCCCATGCTAGCATGGGAAGTGAATGTTAAATGATGATGATGATGATTTTCTATATTTTATTCCAGATTTAGAAAGTACAGAGCTAGTTAGATGATTTATCTCTTACTTGTTTCAGTCATTAGATTCTAGCCATGCTGGAGTACTACCTTGCAGGATTTTAGTTAAATGAATCGAATCCAGTACCTTTGTTAAAATTCTATTGGTCTCTTTTATTGAACTGGTAAGTTATGGGGATGTAAATACACTAACACTGATTGTCAAGTGGCAGTGGGGGACAACCACATACATGCACATGTATATATGACAGGCTTAATTCAGTTTCTGTCTACCAAATTCATCACAAGGCTTTGCTCAGCTCAAGGCTATAAAAGAAGGCACTTGCCCAAAGTGACATGTAGTGGAACTGAACCCAGAACCATTTGATTAGGAAGCAGACTTCTTATCTCCCACAGCCATGCCTGGGCCTATGTCAGCAAACGTCACCAGTTACTGCTCAACAACAAATGACACTATAACTGCTTGTAGCTGTAACTTAGAGCAGGTTGTATACATTCACACAGGCACATGCACACACACATAAATATATTCATGATGAATTTCTTTCAGTTTGCAATGATCAAATTCCCTTAACCCAAAACAAATACCACACTGTGGAACTGAACCTGAAGGAGGTGCTATGCAGTGGGACTGAACCTGAAGCATCTCCTATGCAGTAAAACTGAACCTATAACACCCTCTAAACTATGTTCTATTGCCATATATTTTATTCTATCTCACTCTGCCACCATATCACTTTAGCATTCAGATCACTGTCAAATGTAATGACTATCACATAAATTCAAAAGAATTAATCATTCATTATCTCATAGCTTTTAGATTTTGATGATGTTATTGTTTATTTTTAAAATGACATTGTAGGGTCAGTGTGAAAGACTGGATCTAGTCAGTTTGAACATAAAACAGGGGAAATATTTGGGTAAGATGTGGCTGGTTTAACTGCTAAAGGTTAAATGTTTGTATTTGTTTGTTTACCTCCAAAAAAACCTTGTACCTATCTCTGTATATCATGTTCTATTCTGCCCACCACCTTCACCCTTTAACACTTAAATCAGCCATGTCTGGACAAAATATTTATGTTCAAGCTGTCCAGGTCCAGTCTCTCACACCTACCCTACAACGTCATTCTAAAAATAAAGAAGTCACTTCATTGAAATCTTGAAACTACAAGATAATGCATTATTAATTCAAAAACAATGTGAATAAGTGTTACCTTTGACAGTAAATCTGAATGCTAAAGCATTAACTGTTTATATTAGCTTGTTTACCTCCAAATAAACTTTGTGTCTGTTTCTTTCTTATTTTATAAGAAACCAATTGGTTTATTTCAGACTTCTTATAGGTGCACAGGAGCAGATAGAGGAAATGAAAGCTTACAAAGATGGTATGGAGACTGCCTACAAATTGGTAAAGGTGGGTTATTTTAAAACCTTTTCCCCATTCTACTAATGGGTGGGTATTCCTGCAGAACTTTAAGGATATTGTTTCTTTGTCTTTTTTTTTAGTGAGATGTGTTATTTTTTTTAATATTTTCTTTTTTTTACTTGTTTCAGTCACTGGACTATGGCTATGCTGGTGTGCAGCTTTGAAAGGTTTAGTCAAACAAATTGATCCTAGTGCTTTTCTGTTTTTTTAAAGTGTGATACTTATTCTATTGGTCTCCTTTTGCTGAACTGCTAAGTCATTCAGATATAAACAAACTAACACTGGTTGTCAAGCAGTGGTGGAAGACAAACACAGACACACATATAGATATATGAAGAGCTTCCACATAGTTCCTATCTACCAAATCAACTCACAAAGCATCGACCTAGCTTGCAGCTAAAGTTGAAGATACTTGCCAAAGGTGCCATGTAGTGGAACTGAACATGGAACCATGTAGTTGCAAAGCAAGATTTTAGACATGCACACATTGTATGTAAACTACATTGAGTTCTTTGTGAAAGTTTTGGTTGCTTCAGTGGCTGAGTGTAGAAGTTTGTGTGTAAAAGCCAGGTTATCAATCGACCCTTTTGATACCAATCTTCCCGAGACTGTCTCTGGTTCTATGGTACAAACTTTGTGTTTTAGTGATCTAAATTGAAACCTTCTGTCAAAATTTCATGTTAATTTATGTTTTAAACACCAGCATAATGATGACAAAATTGTTCAACTAAATTCTTTATTAACTTCAAAACTAACTGAAATAACAGATGAAATATAGAGACAACTTTATGTATCTGGGAACTGACATTGCTTCAAAAGAAAAAGATTTTCAGGTTAGCTTTGCAAAAGCATAGAATACTCTAGACAGATTCAGAATTATATGGAAGTCCTCACTTCCTGACAACACGAATAGGGGTTTCTTCAAAGCAGTCATTGAATCAGTACTTCTCTAGGACTCTTCAGCATGGACACTAAATGAGAGACTTGAAAAGAAGCTTGATGATAGATACATACATGAGAATGCTTCATACAGTTCTCAATCTTTCTTCACAGCAATATCCTACAAAGTAGCTACTATATGGCAGTCCTCCTACCTCTGTAATTGGAGAAAGAACACATGCAGGACACTGCCAGAGAAGCAAGGATGAAATATTCTTGTCTGAAAAAATCATGCATGGACATACAGGTATTGGAGGACCAAGAAGAGCATATGTCAATCAACTTGAGGAAGACACTAGATTGGGACATTTGGAAGAGTTGAATTGGTCCAGGCAAGTCATCCGACTTGATAGATATTTCTGTTTGAATTATAAGAAAATGGTTAAGTCTAACCACTCCTACCCATGTAGGCCATGTTGGGATTTGAAATCTAAACAAAGAACTTCAATAAATACTGCAAAGCATCTGCTATGTCACACTAATGTTTCCATCAGTCCACTACCTTAGACTAGTATCTTAGCAACTGTGGAAGGATGAACGTGTGTGAGTATCTGTGTGTGTATCAAAATTGTACTTATATTTCACAAATGACTTAATTTAGATTTACATGATCAAAATTTCATGTTAAAATCTCTGGTTCTCATCCAATCAGCAAAGTTAAACAATATTGAGCCTAGTTAGTCTTTAAGTGGGTGTTTGGGAAACTTAGGTGTCGGCATGGCTGTGTGGTTAAGAAATTTGATTTGCAACCATGTCATTTTGGATTCAGCCTCACAGTGTGACACCCCAGGCAATTGTCCTCTTATGTCTTCTATGACAACTCTGAGCTGACCAAAGTCTTGTGTGTGAATTTAGTTGATGAAATTCAAAATGAAGGCGGTTATATATGTGTCTGTATATATGTGTGCGTGTGTATGTGTGATCATCATCATCATTTTAATTTCCACTTTTCCATGTTCACATGATTTTATGGAATTTTGTTGAGGCAGATTTTCTACAATAAGATGCCTTTCCTGTCATCAACCCTCATCTGTTTTCAAGTAAGATATTTCCTTGTGTTCAGGTTTTCACAGAAGATTGGAAATAAAGGACACCACTTGCATGATGGAGACGTTCATTTAAACCAGTGGTTCTCAAAGTGGTCAGTGCTGTCCTCCTGGGATTGGTGGAAAGATTCAGTGGGGGTGAGGGGCATTGCAGAAAAGTGGGGTGATAATGGGATGACCAAAAGTGGGTGATGGCTGTAAAAACAACAAAATGAGTTAATTAGGTTTAGTTCATCATCATCATCATCATTGTCGTTTAACATCTGCTTTCCATGCTAGCATGGGTTGGGCGATTTGACTGAGGACTGGTGGACCAGGAGGCGACACCAGGCTCCAATCTGATTTGGCAGAGTTTCTACAGCTGGATGCCCTTCCTAACGCCAACCACTCCGAGAGTGTAGTGGGTGCTTTTCCGTGCCACCGGCATGAGGGCCAGTCAGGCAGTACTGGCGATGGACATATTTGAAATGGCGTATTTTACGTGTCACCTGCACAGAATGTCTTTTCACGTGCCAGGGAGGAAATGCTGGTAACGATCAACGGCCACACTTGAAATGGTGTATTTTACGTGTCACCTGCACAGGGGCCAATCCATCGACACTGGCAATGATCTTGCTCGAATGTCTTTTCATGTGCCACTGGCGCAAGTGCCAGGAAGGTGACGTTGGTAGCGATTACGCAGGTCTTCGCAAGCCGAGTTTAGTGTTCCTACAAATTTAGTTCGATTTCGATGCCTCACCATGTCTTCGCAAGCGGAGTTTAGTGTCCAATGAAGGAATGTTACGTGTAAGTGGGCTGGCTACATCCCTGGCAGATGCCTTGGATTTTGGTCTCAATTGGCTTGCCGGGGTCTTCTCACGCACAGTATATTTCCAAAGGTCACGGTCACAAGTCATTGCCTCGGTGAGGCCTAATGTTCGGAGGTCATGCTTCACCACCTCATCCCAGGTCTTCCTAGGCCTGCCTCTTCCACGGGTTCCCACTGCTCGGTGGCTTTTTTGTCAGCTGATGCTGTCTCTCCATGCAGGGAAACTCTTTACTTTAAACCATTTCTGGAGACGGTCAAAATATCCCTTTTGGGCTCTGGTGCTGTCAATGGTCTTAGTTGCGGTTCTTCAATGCCTTCTGTTCCGTCTACTCTGTTGAACTGCTGGTATAATTTCTGCACTTTCTTGTGGATGATGTTACACTCAAGGGAATGTTTTTCTTCTTGCAGTTACTGATCCACATTGCCAAGTGCTTATTTCTCACTGTCATTTTAGCACTTTCAGAAAAACTTACTGCTATGGTAGACCTGATCGCTACCTAGTTCTTCTTTATGTAGTGTATAGTGCTTTCATTGACATCATAACAATGACCTACTACAGCATAACTTTTACCTTCCTGGAGCATATCTATCAATTGTACCTTCTCATGGGACGTCATAACCTTTTTCTGGTGGTTAGGTTCACTGCCAGAAGCCTTAGAAGGTGTAGGGTGTTTGGGTGCCATCTTAGGGCTTTAATAACATGCTGCGAAACACTCAGCAAAACACTCAAGATAGCTACTGGATGCAGTTTTTCCCCAAAATATGTACAAAACAATCTTCCTTGCATCAAATATGCGCATACCACCAATGGGAGATTGAGCAGAGATTAAAAGTAATGGTTTTGAAAAATTTAGTTTGTATTATCACTAGATACTGTAATCTATATTATAATAATAATAAGAGAGAGAGATATTGCCACAAAAGAAGTCATAAAAAATTGCCGACGATATTTACGATTCCACGAATATGTGACGATTTCTGCGAACAATTATTCCTTTCCACAAATAACCAGGAGCGCGAATAAGCAGGGGTACACTGTGTATATATATATATATATATATATAT
>NC_069003.1:17237271-17243115 GCF_001194135.2 Octopus bimaculoides
TAAGGTGTGTGTGTGTGTGTGTGTGTGCTTATGTATAAAATATGTATATATATATATATATATATATATATATATAGGTAAATGATAGGATTGCTTCAATATTTCAGGGGTAGTCTGAAGTATCTAAGCAACCAGGGGATAGTTAAATCCGAAGGCACTCCTGGAAATTACTTGTGTGGGTACCGTCTTCGTTAGAAGGTATCCAGAGGCAGGTAATTTATTGTTTAAACCGCAGTTTATAATTCTCCATTCTCCACATAATTATATATATATATATATATTTGGGAATAATATATGTCATCATCCTTATTTAGTATCTACCTTACATGCTGACATGGGTTAGATGGATTGATTGAAACTGTAAGACAGAGGTGCACCAGGTCACAATGTGATTTAGCATAGTTTCTACAGCTGGATGTCCTTCTTAGCATCAACTACCCCAATGTAATGCATGCTCCTTATGTGCCACCAGCATCTGTGTCAGTTACGTGACACCAGCATCAGCCACAACTATGATTTCAGTTGATTTCGCTAGTCTTCTTAAGCACAGCATATTCCCAAAGGTCTTGGTCAATAAACATTGCCTTTGTGAGGCCCATTGTTCAAAGGGTGCTTTTTACATTCTACCAGAACAGGTACCTGTTATGTGAAACTGGCACCAGCCACGACTATGGTTTCACTTGGCTTGATGGGTCTACTCAAGCATGACATGTCGCCAAAAGTGTTTGTCTCTTGTCATTGAGACCCAACATTCAAAGATCATGCTTCACCATCTTTCCTCATGTCTTCCTGGGTCTACCTCTTCCACAGGTTTCCTCCACAGAGATCAGCACTTTTTAACACAGGTGTCCTTGTCCATACATATCACATGACCATACCAGTGCAGTTGTCTCTCTTGCACACCACATCTGATGCCTCTTATGTGCAGCTTTTCTTTCAAATGCATATACTGTCATTCATGCACACTGACATTGCACATCCAGCAAAGCATACTGGCTTCATTTCTTTCAAGCCTTCACATATCCTCTGCAGTTACAGCCCATGTATCACTATCATGTAGCATGGCTGTTTGCACACAGGCATCATACAGTTTGCCTTTCACTCTGAGGGAGAGGCCCTTTGTTACCAAACAGAGGTAGGAGCCCTCTGAACTCTGCTCAGTCTATTCTTATTCTAGCAGTTTTGCTATCAGAGCATCAATGTCCACTCCTGACTTGGTCACTTATATAACGGAAGCTATCAACTATTTCTAGCTTTCCCCACTGGCATTTGATGGAGTCTATTTTCTGTACATTTTTAGTGTTTATTGTACTTGTATACCCTCCACACACAAAAACTATTTTCCATGTTAACCTTCCTCTTATATTGCTGCACCTCTTATGTGTCCATAGCTTACACTGGATACATATTATGGAGTTTCTACCTATGTCTTTTCTACAGATTTAGCAGGGCCATCTCTACCTGAAGAAATTTGTGATTTGTTCACTTTCCTACTTAGTAACTTTGGTTTTTGCTAGATTAACTCTAAAGTTCTTTGATTCTAGACCTTGCTTCCACACCTGAAACTTCTCTAGTTCTGGAAGTGATTTGGCTATGGAACAAGGTCATCAGCATAGAGGAGCTTCCAAGGGCTGTCTGACTTAAATTCCTTTGTTATTGCCTGGAGGACTATGATGAAGAGGGGGCTGAAGACTGATCCTTGGTGAACCCCTACTTGTACCCTGAATTCATTGCTCTGCTTGTTGCCAACCCTCACCTTACTGGCAGCATTCCTGTACATGGCTTGTACAGCTCCCACCAACCACTCATCTATCCCTAGTTTATGCATTGACTACCAGATAAGAGATCAGGGGATTCTGTCAAATGCTTTCTCCGTGTCAACAAAAGCTAAGTACAGAGGTTTAGTTTTGGCTAAGTACTTCTGCTGCTGCCTTACTAGGAATATAGCATCAGTGGTGCTTCTCCCTGACACAAAATCAAACTGCATCTCATTTAGACTCTCTTCCTAATTAGTTGGGCTTTGACTCTCTGTAACTTCCATCACCTGATCCCACAATTTGATACCTCTAATTATTTCAGTCTAAGGTATCAAGTTTACCTTTGTAGTAGTTGACTATGGTGGTGCTACAGCACTCATTATGTATGACCCCCTCATGTACAATCTGATGGGCCAGGGGCTTTCCTGGTTTTCTTATCCTTCATAAGTTTATCTACCATGCTACTGTCTATTTAGATTGCTGGGCCCTCTGTTGGATCCACAGTAGGTAGACTCTCCTTCTTCCATGAGTTCTCTACGTTTAGCAGCCTTTCAAAGTGGTATTTTCAAGCCTCTTTCTTTGTAGAGTCACTAACTGCAAGTGAACCATCATCCATGCGAACACACTTCTTTCCAACATCACAATTTTCCCTGGCACACTGTCTTGCAAACTGAAGCACCCTTTTAATTGTAATAATTATTCACTCCCTGATAGTAAACCGCAAATTTTCTGCGGTATTGCTTGTGATGCACATGGTAATTTCTCGAGGAAGAAATAGTGAACTGGCTGGCCGATGTAGGTTCAGTTGTGCTTTCAGGTTGTGCCGATGCATGAATGTTCACTCGTTCATGCATGCCCAGTTTGCTAGCATCGTCGAATTTACTACTAGAATATCATACCGATGAAGGAAATTGAGTATTATCGCTCATAATCCAGAAACGCGTCTATGATTAACTTCGAATGGTTAGTTTTCATTGTTTTTTCTTGTTTTTGCCTTTGTGAGTTACAAGTAATGCTATCTGTTGGAGTCTCAGCTTTTTTAGCTGCTATTTCTGAACTTCGGTATGTGGTGAAGCAAATGTTTGCTGATCCCTTAATTATGTTTATAAATGTATAAGAACTTTTAAATAAGTTCTCCACCGATAATGGTGTTTACATACCGAAGGGCTTGGTAAAAATTATTAATTGTTGATTTATTAATAAATTAATAAATTGATAAACCTTTACCCTTTTAATTGTAATATATATATATATATATATATATACACGGGGGCGGGGAGACTGAGGTTTTTGCCTTCTTGCCTCCACATCACATGATAGTTGTAAATGAGTGTCCTGCATTTCCAATCTTCTGTGAAAACATGTCAGTCATGGGGAAATATTAATTTGCTTGGAAGCAAGTGAGGGTTGGCAACAGGAAGGGTATCTGGCTGTAGAAAATCCACCTTGACAAATACCATCTCACCTTATGTGATCATGGAAATTTGGATATTATGATGATGATGGCAATCATTTGTTTACTTTAATTTCAGGAACTGGAGCAGAAACTTGCTCAGTATGAAGAGGAATTGATTCTTAGGAAGAACCTCAAAGTGCAGCTCTCAAAGATGGAAGAACTGGAGAAGGAATTGGAAATGTTAAAAGTTGATAACGCCTACCTTAAGTAAGGAGTCAGCATTGTACTTTCTACTTTAAACTGGGTTTGGCTGTTCTGCAGGTTATAGCTTTTTGGGGTTGTTTTTTTTTTTCATCATTGTGTGTGTATAGCAGGTGATGGTGAGGTGATGATGGTTGTGGTGGGTGGAGGCTAATTGTGGAATAGGGTGGGGAGCAGAAGGTAGCAGTGATTTTGGTAGATGAGAAGAAAATGTAATCATCCTTTAACGTTCATTTTCCATGATGGCATGGATTGGACAGTTTGACCAGAGCTGGTAAGCTGGAGAGCTGTACCAGGTTCCAGTCTGATTTGGCTTATTTTCCATGGCTGGATGCTTTTAATGTACCACCAGCACGAGCACTTTTATGTGGCACCAGCATGAGTGCTTTTTACATGGCACTGGCATGAGTGCTTTTTATGTGACATTGGCACAGGTCTCTTCACTAGGTGTGGCCTTAACACTTCTGCTGTGGAGGATGGGTTTCCTTGAGTACAGCAGGGCGCCAACTATCTCAGTCCTTTGTCATCTCATTCGAAAGGTTCAGCATTGTGAGGTCATCCTTCAGTACTTTGTACCATCTCTTCCTGGTCTCCCACTTCCATGAGTTTCATCCATTTTGAGTGAACGCCCATGGTAAATCCTTTAGCTACTCTGTGAAATGTAATGCATATTTATTCACATTGTTTTGAATTAATCATGTATTATGTCATGGTTTTGAGATTTTGATGAGATTGTTTATTTTTAAGACATTATAGGGTATTAGTGCGAGGCTGGATCTGGCTAGTTTGAACATAAGACATATTGAATACTTGGGCCAGATAAAGCTGGTTTAAATACTAAAGGGTTAATTTGGGGTGGGTGATGGGTGGGTGGTGGAGTGATGTAGGTATTAGTAGTAGAGTCTATGGTCATGATGACAATGTTGTGTAGCTCTGGGTCTGGCTTGATTGAGCAGACAAATCAATGGTGAAAGTTTTGTTTATTTTCTTATTCTTTCAGATATACTCTACCTAGGACTATATATTCTAATGTGTTTTTTTTTTAAGAATGTAGAGTGTGATTTGAGGGGAATATCACGGTTATTTTTAGCAGATTGATCACATAGACAAGTTCATTAATGATGCTGGTGGTAATTGTGATGATGATGATGCTGGTAATTATGGTGATTATGATGGCATTCTTCTATTTCTAGGAATAATCAAGAAATGACAGCTGTGCTAAAAGAGAAGCTGGAAGGTTCCCAGAAGAAAATATCTCGTTATGAGCAGCGTTTGTCACACTACAACACTATGGAATGTGACTATGAGGTAAACTCTTTGGCTCTGGCAGCCTCCCCTTTTTGGGTCTCAACCCTCCCCTCTTCTTTCTTGCCCCCACCCCTATAGTGTCTCATCTCCCCTGTTCTGTGTAATCCCCTCCCCTCTTCTCATACCCACCCCTGTAGTGTATCATATCTCCCCTGTTCTATCTTACCCCATCTCCTCTTTCTTCTTATTCATACCCTCTAGTGCAGTGGTTCTCAAAGTGGCTGGGGGTGGAGGTGGAAAGATCCAGGGGTCATTGAAAGAAAGTGAGGTGATAATGGCATGGCCAAAAGCAGGTGATATATGTAAAAGCAACAAGATAATGGGTTAATTAGGTGAAGTTTTATTTATGAAATACAGTTGTTTTGAATTTGCTGCAGAATGTGGTCTATGTTTGTGGTAATGAGTTGAGAGGGGGGGGGCACTAGGAATGTGGCCCAGGTGCCAAGGGGGTGGTAGCCTGTAAAAGTTTGGGAACCACTGCTCTAGTGTGCCATTCTACCCTATTCTTGCTATCCTTCCTTCTTTCTTCTATATAATGCACATCCCTCTCATCTTCTTTCTCATCCCTACCCTTTTGCATCTTGTTCTCCTCTCTACCTCCCCCACCACTCAAACAATTCTTTTTACTTCGTTCCTGTTTTTCTCCTTTCCTTTCTTCTGTATTTGTTGCTTGACTTCAGATCATTTCTTATCCAGCAATCTCCTATAATCTAAGTGATTCTTATCATGACCAGTCTATCTGTTATTTTTTTTTACACACACACGCACAGTGTGTTAAAATTATGTTGTATATATATGTATATATATATATATCATCATCATCATCGTTTAACGTCCGCTTTCCATGCTAGCATAAGTTGGACGATTTGACTGAGGACTAGTGGAACCCGAAGGCTACACCAGGCTCCAATCTGATTTGACAGAGTTTCTACAGCTGGATGCCCTTCCTAACGCCAACCACTCAGAAAGTGTAGTGGGTGCTTTTACATGACACCGGCACGAAGGCCAGTCAGGCAGTACTGGCAATGGCCACGCTCAAAATGGTGTATTTTATGTGCCACCCACACAAGAGCCAGTCCAGGGGCACTGGCAACGATCTCGCTCGAAAGTCCTTACACATGC
>NC_069003.1:17243170-17249930 GCF_001194135.2 Octopus bimaculoides
CATGCTGCGGGCACAAGTGCCAGATAGGCGACGCTGGGCACAGGTGCCATATATATATATATATATATATATATATATATATATATATAACAAATTGTTGTCCATCTTGGCTTCTGAGCTGCAATTAATCATCATCAAGTTCTCCATTGTTATCATCTTCATCATCATCACTACTATCATCACCACCATCATCATCATTAACACTATCATCATCATCATCATCAGCATTATCACTGTTACTCCCACCATCATTATCCTTATCATGCACCCCTGTCCCTTTTCTGTGCTAGCATGACCAGGATGTGACTTACTGAGGCAATGTTCTACACCTAGACGTCTTTCATGTTGTCAGTTCTCTTAATTAACTTTCTAATAAATATATTTATTCTCCCTGGTTTTCTACACATGAAATTGACAAAACTGCTGTGTGAAATATTGCTTACTGGATTTAAACATGCATATATGCCCTGCTGGTGACATGTAAAAGGCACCCATGCCAGTAACATGTAAAAGGCACCCACTTCACTTGTGGAGTGGTTGGTGTTACGAAGGGCATCCAGCCGTAGAGAGCCTGGTACAGCTCTTCGGTTTACCAGTTCCAGTCAAACCCTCTAACGTGTGCCAACAAGGAAAATGGACGCTAAATGATGTCAATGATGATGAGATGTAAGAACAACACCTTCGCTGTTTTTGTTCACATTCTGACAATGGGAAGTCATGCAGAAATGCACACATGCTTGCATGCATATCATACACACACACACGCACAAACATGCACACACACAAACGAGCTTCAGTACAGTTTCCATTTACTGAATTAAACACACGCACACATATATATATATATATATGAACTTCCATGTAGTTTTCATTTACTGAATTTCATTTTCAAGGCATTGGGTCTGACTGAGGAACATTAACTCAAGGTGCCATGCTGCAGGATGCAGCCTGAGACTATGTGGTTGTAAAATTAGTTTCCTAACCACACAACCATGTTAACTGAGAGAGAAATTATTTACTTATATACACTTTAAAAAGAAAGAGAAAAAGTGTATGTGTGTGTGTGTGGGGAGCTACAAAAGATAGTGGGGGGAGAATCGATGGGCCACATACCCAGAACAAGTGGGGTGCTAAGCTATGTCCTGTGGTAATGACCACAATGGTATTGCTGTGGAGAATGACCAGCAACACTTGCTGCAGTGGCTACTCCACCTCATGGGACTCATTTCTCCAATGGGCCTCCACTATCCCTATTTTGCAGGTACTATCCCTATTTTGGTGGTACAGGATCCTAGAAAACAGACGTCTCAAGAGTGACCGACACAAACCATTAGTTGCCGGTCAGACTCCTGTACCTAATGATTTTTCTCTTCTCTGCATTATGGGTGGTGACACCAGGGTTTGCAAGAGACACCACGAGGTTGGAGCTGGATAATGTGTTGCCGTACATCGCATCCCAGACTAGGTATCTGCCTCCCTTGAATGGGAAGAGAGTTATCCTGATAGTGCACTTACTGTCCCCATGGTCAAGATCTGCAGACTCAAGTTGAGACAGGAAATCAACTGTGTCAAGGTCCCTTCTGCTTATGTCATTCAGGGTGGTGTGTTGGGAATCGGCCTGTGCTAAAGTCATGTTAACTAGATTGTAAACAAAAGTTACTGAAGAGAAGTTTGGGGGAAATTGTCTCAGGTAAGATCACAATACAAAAGCTGCCTCAACTTTAGGATCAGTATCTATCCCAAATTCTTTCTTTTATTCTTTTATTCTTTTATTTGTTTCAGTCATTGGACTGTGGCCATGCTGGGGCACCAGCATTAGGTGTATGGTAGTGAGACATAGATACTGATGCAGAGGATGTGCTAAGGTTGAAAAGAAAGACAGTAAGCATGACTTGCTGGAGGTGTCTTTCTTTTATTGCTTTGTTTCAGTCATTAGACTGTGGCCATGCTGGAACACCAGTATTAAGTGTAAGTGGTTGAGTATTCCACTAACACTTGTACCTTTAATATAATCTTCAGAATTAACATGATGCCTTGTGTGATAAAGTCCACTGGTTTATCAGCAGATAAACACTATCAACCACTTGCCTCCAGAATTCCATCTCCTGCATTGCTCTTGGTAGGTCACTTTTCAATAGACCAAAGTCTTCAACTAGTTGATCAATAAATGTCCTGGTAGGCTGACGCCTAAGCTGTTCTTGTGTTGGTTCCCACATCAGCCTCCACAGAATTTCAGACATCTTTTCTTTATGGTGGAGGTAACTCTATGGAGTTTTCTATAAAAAAAAACCTGGTTTGTTGTATGGGAACTACCATTTGATATTAAGTATTGCTCTCAGAAGTCTTATGTATATTCCATCTACTTTTCTTTCCAGTCCCATTGTTAGAATCCATGTTGTGTCCATGTGATAAAGAAGACTTTTTGAATTGCAGGTAGAATCCATCCATGAGTTTACTCAGGGTTTTTCTGAGGCTGTGGCAGAAGACACTTGTCCAAACTGCTGCACTGTGCAAGTAAATCTAGGATCTCAAAATTGTAATACAAATTTCTAAAGTAATTGGGCGTGCCTACACACATATACACACATCTCTTGCACTGGGAAGGGGGTTGTTGCAGTAGGGAGAGGTGTCACTTTTGAAAGCACACTACTATTTGGTCTATTTATTTGTTAGGTTGCCAAGCAACAGTTACAGCAATGGCAGGCTTTGAATGATGGCAGAAACAATAGCAGTTCTTTGTGAGTTCTTTATTTTTTAACTCTTTTAACTCTTTTCCTATTCCTCCTTCATCTCCTCTCTCTTTATACATACACACATACAACCCCACCACACACTTATGTATGTGTATGATATATGGATATATGTGTATGTATATATGTGTCTATATATATGTATAGTATAGTTGGATATTTGACCACCACTATTGAGTTTAAAACTCAGCATAAATTATCACCACCCACTCCTGCTCCCAGTATAGTGGTGTGGTTATTGTTGTACTTAGTTGTATTGCTGGTTATGATAAACAGAGCAAATAGAGGAAAAATTATGATAAACCCAAGTTCATCTCTTTTGTTCCCTACATAGGTTTCATCATTGTAAATGTAACATATTGCATTGAAGTGTTTTCCTGATGATCTATTGTGGTTCAGCATCCAATTGCACTTGGAACATTCAATGCAGAGATTGCAAATAACCACAATGGTGAAATGTATGTAGGGAACAAATGATTGAAATTTGTGTTTATCATAATTTCTCCTATGTATGTATTTTTTGTCTCACAGGACTCCAGCAGTTGTGAAGAAAACCATTTTTGACTTGCAGAACACTGAAGCTTTGTTATTGGAGAAGAACGGCAAACTGCAGGCACTGTAAGTTTCTTTAAAGAACATATTAATTGTGGACTAAGATATATATATATATATATATATATATATATATATATATTTATATAGTTCAAATTTACAGAAAGCAAAAGGCGAAGGCAGGTGGAGGAACAACAAGCAGGCGTATTAGTTTAATACTCAGGAAAAATGGAAAAGTCTTTGACATTTTGAGCCTCTGCTCTTCAACAGAAAGGATTGAGAGGAAAAAAAATGGAGAGTGAACAAAAAAAAACAAAAAGAAAACTGAAAAAATGTGTAGGGATTAACAGTTCAACATGATAAAATGACTGGAAGCAAGAGGCTGAGTGGAAGGGAGATAATAACAGTGACCCAGCTGAACTAGGATGCACAAGTGCATGTGTGTATGCGAGAATAGCATGTGTGAGTGTATGTGTGAATGTGTCAGCAGGTTTAAAATTATATATATACACAAATGTATGTATGCAACTCTATATAAACAAATGTATGTATGTATATATCTGTCAGGCACACTGACTGGCAACAGAATGTTATAGTCAAGTTTTACTGCGTGTCTGACAATATATGCCTAGCTTGCCAATAAAAGTGTAAGGGGGCCATGGCCGTTTGTGTGGTGATAGTATTTTATTGGTTAATTTTCAATTCAATCAACCAATGAATGATAGTTTCAGTTTGGCATGTAGCTGTCTCCGATTGAGAATTTTGTGTTTGTCATTTTCATCTTCTTTTCATTGCATAGTATGTCATTTTAGATTTTGCTAAAAATTAATATTTTTAATATTTTTTAAAATACATTTCAGTTTATAATAATATACTAGCTGCTGTTCAGTAACTCTCTGTATGACAGAAAACATAAACAAATATTTTTATTGGTTTCCATGCAACCACTTTGGCAGAAATAATTATGTTTTTACTACCCTACTAAAATTACATCTAATTAACACCGTTTGTAGCTGTTCTCGTAAATAGCTAAAAACTCTTTCCTAGCCCGAAGCATCCTTGGTTTATTATTCTTGTTGAGATGGTCAATCTTCTCTCACAGCTTTGTATCTATTAACAAGTGATTTACTGTTAATTTTTTTCCTCTATAAGCAACAGTCTTTTAATAATTAGTAAATAAATAAATTGTCACTATTTCAACCAGCATACAACTTGATTTTAATGTGGGCGGCCTTACACTTAGTTTTCTTAATGTATTTATTTCAATTATTACTCTTAATTGACTCATAAAATAATATCTTAATATTTTTCGTTCACTTCTGTTGATAAGTTCCAATATGATAAACTTTTGTGTATTCGGTATTCTACTCTCTTGTTAATGTAAACAATACTAATCATATATATTCACAAATTGAAATGAAGATCTTTTCATATCAAATACATTTTATTGTTCAATAGATAGCAGAGGGAAAAAGAAAGGATAATGTAGAATAGAATACTTGACTTTGATTAATAGATTTGGATGCCTGTCTTAACCCTTACAAATTTTGTTCTTAGTGAAATGTGAGCGGGTGTACTTCCCTAAATTTACCCTACATTCCACACACAAAAAATACATCAAAACAGAACACTCTCATGCACACACACACACACACACACACACACACACATGTTTTCCCACTAGCTTCCTTCACACAGATAAATACATAAAAACAGAACATGCTCACACACACAACAAACACGCATGCACACACACACACACACACACACACTCACACGCACAAGAACAAGCACACACACAGACATACACCCATTAGCTGCCACACCATTAGGAGAAATATGGTGCATCTATAAAATATTACAAGTGTTGCCTTAAAAAGTACGAAACTAGAATTTAAAAATGCACATGCTCAAAAGGATTACAGAATGTCATAATGAACCTTAAAAAGTATGGGACTAGCATTGTTGCTGAAAAATATTGGAATCACTGTATGTTGCACATTCTGTGGCATCCTTTTATCACAAGAAATTTGTTGAGTTCATCGAAATTAAGTTATATTGAAAATTAATTAAGTTGAATTATCAAATACTCAATTCTAATAAAACAATTGTGTACAAATACTAATGTCATCTATACATAATTAATTCAATCTATGAATGACAATTTTTGCAAATTCACAAGTAATGAATCAAAAATAATTTAGTAATAATTTGTTTAATTTGCATAACTATTCCATTAATATGTGTATCATAATGTGAATTATCTTTGCTTATAATTATTTTGGTTTCATACTTTCATTGTTATGTAGATTCGACTTCATCATAAATCCAGTATTTTTTCTATTATCATGGTAATTTGCATGCAGCATGAAATATGTTTTTTATATATACTTTGGGATGAAGAGAATTATAATGAATTTATTTATTCAAAGTCAAAGGTCATATTTTGTACATTTTCAAATTTTTATATTAAGAACTCAGTATAATAATTATCATGACATTGTAATTCACACATGAGTCTCTTTTCCTTTTAAGATGCCACAGAATGTACATGTAGTGATGCCAATATTTTTGAGGAACAATGCTAGTTCCATACTTTTTTTAAGGTTTATTATGACATTCTGTAGCCTTTTTGAGCATGTGCATTTTTCAATTCTACTGGGATCGTTTTCGATCGGGATCATTGCCAGTGTCCCTGGACTGGCTCTTGTGCGGGGCTGTCACAGGATTTTCGAGTGAGATCGTTGCCAGTGCCCCTGGGCTGGCTCTTGTGCGGGTGACACATGAAATGCACCATTTTGAGCGTGACTATTGCCAGTGCCGCCTGGCTGGCCTTCGTGGGATATATATATATATATAATCATCATCATCGCTTAACGTTCATCTTCTGTGCAGGCATGGGTTGGATGGTTTGACAGGAGCTGGCCAGGTAGAAGACTACTCCAGGCTATTGTGTCTGTTTTGGCATGGTTTTACGGCTGGATGCCTTTCCTAACGCCAACCACCCCACAAGGTGGACCGAGTTCTTTTAAAATTGCACCAGCACAGGTGGAGTCAGTTTTGAAAAGGTTTTTACAGCTGGATGCCCTTCCAAGTGCCAACCACTTTACAGTTTGGACTGGATGCTTTTTATGTGGCACCAGCACCAACAAGGTCACCAAGTAACTTGAAGACAAGGAATTTTGTGAGGGGAGGGGGTATTGGAGGAGGGGACCTTGCATCAGATGATGAAAGGTTAGAGTGTGACAGAAACAGAGGCAGAAACAAGTGTCTTGCTATAGAGGAGGTACATGGTTACCTGGTGAGAGAGAGAGAGAAGTAACAAGAAAGAGGACAGAAACAGTGCAGCTGTAAAGGAGATATTTAGTTACCTAGCGAAAGGGAAAAGCAAAAGAAGAAGAGTGAAAGTGATCAAGAATGAGGGCAGAAACAGGAGTGCTGTTGTAGAGGAGATACAT
>NC_069003.1:17249940-17250901 GCF_001194135.2 Octopus bimaculoides
GGAGATATTTAGTTACCTAGCGAAAGGGAAAAGCAAAAGAAGAAGAGTGAAAGTGATCAAGAATGAGGGCAGAAACAGGAGTGCTGTTGTAGAGGAGATACATGGCTACCCAGCCAGAGAGAGAGAATGGGAAACAGCAAAAGTGCAAGAGAGAACAGGAGAGAGATAGTAATGAAGTGCCATTGTATACTTACAAGTAACAGGGATCAGAGCATAGATGGGATGGTAAAGAAAAGAGTTAAATGGTGGCAGTTGTCAGGGCGGGCATGCCTTCGAGGTACGGAGGTCATAATATATGTGTCCAGGTATTGCCAAGAAGATGTGAGTAGGGAGTTGGGATTGCAGTGACTGTTGGAAACGTGGGTATAAAGAGGGGTTGGGGAAAGCAGCAGTGCAGTGAGCTGGACAGTGAGGACAGGGATGGGGAATGAGAGATAATCATTGTGTATAAAGAGGAAATATGAGGAAGAGAAAAATGTAGTTTGATTTGTTGGGGTAGGGAATGTGAAAATTTTATTGTTACATGTGGTTGGAACACAACGCTTCTAACACCCAGTTTCACTGATATGGGGAGGTCTTCTCTAGAACCTCATATTGCTAGACATTTCAGTCCGTTGTCATTTCCACTGTGAGCCCCAACATCTTGAAATCAGTCCTTACCACTTCATCCGATGTCTTCCTGGATCTCCCTCTTCCACAGGTACCATCCACTTCCAAGGGTTCATCATCATCATCATCATCGTCGTTTAACGTCCGCTTTCCATGCTAGCATGGGTTGGACGATTTGACTGAGGACTGGTGAAACCTGATGGCAACACCAGGCTCCAATCTAATTTGGCAGAGTTTCTACAGCTGGATGCCCTTCCTAACGCCAACCACTCAGAGAGTGTAGTGGGTGCTTTTACGTGTCACCCGCACGAAAACGGCCACGCTCGAAATGGTGTCTTTTATGTGCCACCCG
>NC_069003.1:17252686-17262946 GCF_001194135.2 Octopus bimaculoides
CTCTGTAACTTTCATAACCTGATCTAACAGCTTGATGCCTCTGTAATTATTTGTATCTAAAGCGTCACCTTTACTTTTGTAGCAGTTGACTATGATGCTGCTACACCAGTCATTGGGTATGACTCCTTCGTGTATCACCTGGTTCGTAATACGGGTGACTAGGCTATAGCCAACACTGCCAGATATTTTGAGCATCTCTGCATTGATTCCTGATGGGCCGGGGGCTTTCCCGGTCTTCATACTCTTAATTGCTTTATCTACCCTGGTACTATCAACTCGGATAGCTGGTCCCTCTATTGGGTCGACATATGGCAGGCTCTCTTCCTCCCTAGCAGTAAAACCTGTCGTTTATTGGGTAATTAGTTTTACTATTTATTGGGAGTCACATTGAAAGTATTGCTATATGTATAATTTACTCCTCTTGTATGTGTGTATTTTAGAAGAGAAAACCATGTCATAATTGAAGTAGAAGAAAGATCGATATCATACATGAACTTGTGTTTGTTTATGATATGACAATAATAAGTGTGATATATGTTAATTTATTTATTAATACAGTCATGACAGTTATAAAATACAGTTCATTGAATAGGTAATTTTCTTGAATGTAATGATAGTAATGGTAAATGAAGTTATTGAAGTATTCATGTTGCATTAAGAATGAACATTTCTTTATGAACAATGTTTTTTTGTTTTATTTCGGGGTACATAATCCTTCATTACAAACAGTAAGAATGTTTGGGTCATTGAAGTTTGTACACAATTAATCTTGTACCATTGCATAATTTTGGTTGATACAAAATATGTAATAGCATAATAAGAGTCCCTTTTTTTCCAACTGAAGACAATGAGGAGCTGTATCTTGCAGTTGTAATGAGTTAAAGAATTCGACTGGGTAGTTGACACTATTCTGATCATCAACAACACTGTCAATTGAGTTATAAGTGAAGACTTCTGGAAGTTTATTCAATAGCATATTATTAATGGTATCTAGAAGAACATGTTTTAGAGCCAGGGTAGCTCTGTCACCGATGTAATCTGTATTGTAATTATGAAGAAGATTAGGAAAGGTTTCATACATCAAATCATTGACGGAATCAGTTGAATTATATATTGTATTGAGTGTAATAAACTGTTCTTCATCAATTGGAACTCTCTCTTCACTGAGTTTCAAAAGCTGCTCTGCAAATAGTTTAGCATCGATCTCATATCATAATTGAGAAAAGATATTAACTTCATACATGAACTTCTGTTTGTTTATTATATGGCAATAGTGAGTTTTATTTTTTATTATATTTATCAGTACAGTAATGGCAATTATATAGTATAGTTCATTGAAATAGGTAATTTAGTCATTCTTGAATGCAATGATAGTAATGGGAAATTATGTTATTGAAGTATTCATGTTGCATTAAGAGTGAATATTTCTTTATAAACAGTGTTTTTTGTTTTATTTCTAGATGCATAAGCAAAAAGATTTGCTTTTGCTCCCACACGTGATGCTTGTACATAAAGTTGGTCATGTGAAAAGCATGGTTCTTGGAGTTGCAATCCAGCAACTTTTAGTGTTTGTCCCTGACTTTTATTAATGCTCATGGCAGAAGAATCTCGAATAGGAAACTATAACTGTTTAAAGTGGAATGGGACATTAGATGATGTAACTGGTATGTGAGGAATGAAGACAGTGTCACCTTTACCACAACCAGTGAGAATATTTGCCTCAATGCAGTTCCTCATAAGTTTGTGCACAATTAATCTTATACCATTGCATAAGTTTTGTTGAGACAAATTACGTAATAGCATAATAGGAGTCCCTTTTTTCAGCTGAAGACAACAAGGGGCTGTACATGGTAGTTCTAGTGAGTTCAAAAATTTAATGGGGTAGTTAACACTATCCTGATCATCAACACTGTCAGTTGAGTTATAAGTGAATATTTCTCCCAGAAGCTTATTCAATAGCATATTATTAATGCTATGTACTGCAACATTTTTTGGAGCCAGGGTAGCTCACTCACAGATCCAATCTGTATTATTGTAATTATGAAGAAGCTTAGGAAAGATTTTATCCACCAAATCATTAATGGAATGAGCTGAATTACATATTGAATTGAGTGTAAGAAAATGTTTTCATCAATTGGAAGTCTCCCTTCACAGAGAAAGGAAGAGAGAGAGAGAGAAAGAAAGAGAGGGAAAATAAACAGATAGAGAAGAAAGAAAATCATAGAGAGATGGTGTCTGGTTTTAGTTTCACTTTGTGGGACATACAGACAGAATCTCTCTTTTATATATATACGCACGCACACACACACATCATAGCTGCACTTTCGTTACACGAAAAAAGCCATTGTCAAAAAGATTCACTGAAATGATTCATTATTGATGTCATGTGATGCTCTTATATGACTTTTAAGTCCAGCCAAACTTTTACACACTTTATTACATACTGGACAACTGTGCTGGCTGGTAGGAGAAACAGGTGCCACCGTTTGCACTCTCTTAACATGTCTTTTCAGGCTTCCAGCTGAGAGGCACACCCTCCAACATTTTACACATGTTCTATTGTGAATTTTAATAGCCACATCGCTGTTTATTATGGGTTGATTTCTGTGAGACTTTTGATGGCTCACAAGGCCTGCATGACTCAAACACCTACTCTCACAAACCACACACAAAAAAACGCAACATTCTCTCACTTTCCACAGGTTCCGTCCTTCTAAGCTCCCTCCTAATACTCTCATACTTCACTCTCTCCCTCTCAAACCTTGAACAACCATCATACACTATCTTCCTACATCCATTACGGTTTTGTGTCTCCCTCTTCCAATCACCAGCTGCAATTCCTGTCTGTACTAAAGCATTTTTAAGGCAATCCTTAAACCTTAGTTTAGGCTTATGTGCTGGTCTCCTGCCATCCTCCAGCTCACCATACAATAGCTGCTTGGGCAGTCGTTCATCACTCATCCTTACCAAATGTCCCCCCACCTCAAACATTATCATCATCATCGTTTAACGTCCGCTTTCTATGCTAGCATGGGTTGGACGATTTGACTGAGGACTGGCGAACCAGATGGCTGCACCAGGCTCCAATCTGATCTAGCAGAGTTTCTACAGCTTGATGCCCTTCCTAACGCCAACCACTCCAAGAGTGTAGTGGGTGCTTTTACGTGCCACCGGCATATGGGCCAGTCAGGCGGTACTGGCAACGTCTGTGCTCAAATGGTGCTTTTTTATATGCCACCTGCACTGGAATCAGTGCAATGGCATTGGCAATGACCTCGCTTGAATGTTTTGTTTACGTGCCAGTAAGGTGGCGCTGGTAACAATCATGCTCGAATGGTGCTTTTTACATGCCACCGGCATGGAAGCCAGACAGCTACTCTGGCAGTGATCCCACTTGGATGGTGCTGTTAGCGCTCCACTGGCACGGGTGACAGTCATCGAATTTTGTTCAATTTTGACTTCACTTGTCGAATTTGGTTCAGTTTCAATTTCACTTGCCTCAACAGGTCTTCATGAGCAGAGTTTAGTGTCCAAAGAAGGAAAGGCACGCATAAGTGGGCTGGCTAGACTCCTGGTAAAGGCCACAGGTTATGGTCTCACTTGGCTTGCCGGGTCTTCTCAAGCACAGCATATTTCCAAAGGTCTCGGTCACTAGTCATTGCCTTGGTGAGGCCTAATGTTCGAAGGTCGTCCTTCACCACCTCATCCCAAGTCTTCCTCTTCCACAGGTTCCCTCAACCGCTAGGGTGTGGCACTTTTTCACACAGCTATCCTCATCCATTCTCACCACATGACCATACCAGCACAATCGTCTTTCTTGCACACCACAACTGATGCTTCTTAGGTCCAACTTTTCTCTCAAGGTACTTACACTCTGTTGAGTATGCACACTGACATTACACATCCATTGGAGCATACTGGCTTCATTCCTTTCGAGCTTATGCATGTCCTCAGCTGTCACGGCCCATGTTTCACTGTCATACAGTCTGCCTTTTACTCTGAGCGAGAGGCCTTTTGTCACCTGCACAGGTAAGGGCTCTCTGAACTTTGCCCAGGCTATTCTTATTCTAGCAGCTACACTTTCAATGTACCCTCCCCTGCTACTGACTTGGTTACCTAGGTAACAGAAGCTGTCAACTCCTTCTAGTTTTTCTCCCTGGAATGTGGCAGAAATTGTTCTCTGCACATTTTCAGTGTTTATTGCTCCTGAGCATCTGCCACATACAAAAACTATCTTGCTAGTTAGCCTTCTTTTGATATTGCTGCACCTCTTATGTGTCCATAGCTTACACTGGGTACATCTTTTCTACAGACCGAGAAGGGCCATCTACCTGAAGGGGTCTGTGGTTTGTCTACCTTCCTACTTATTAGGACTTTGGTTTTAGCTAAGTTGACTCTAAGGCCCTAAGTTGGCTCTAAGGTTGATTCTAGTCCTCGCTTCCACACCTGAAACTTCTCCTCTAGTTCTGATAGTGACTCAGCAATTAGGGCAAGGTCATCAGCATAGAGGAGCTCCCAGGGGCATCCTGTCTTGAATTCCTGTGTTATTGCCTAGAAGACTATGATAAATAGGAGAGGGCTGAGGACTGAACCCTGGTGGGCCCCTACCTCTACCTGGAATTCTTCACTGTACTCATTGCCAACCCTCACCTTACTGACAGCATCCCTGTACATGGCTTGTACAGCTCTCACTAACCATTCATCTATCCCTAGTTTCCCCATTGACCACCAGATAAGGGATTTAGGGGACCCTGTCAAAGGCTTTCTCCATGTCAATAAAAGCCAGGTACAGAGGTTTATCTTTGGCTAGGTATTTCTCTTGCAGCTGTCTTACCAGAAATATAGCATCAGTGGTGCTTTTACCTGGCATGAACCCAAACTGCATCTCATCTAAACTGACTCTCTCCCTAATTAGTTAGGCTATGACCCTCTCCGTGACCTTCATTACCTGATCCAACAACTTGATACCTCTGTAATTATTTCTATCTAAAGCGTCACCTTTACCTTTGTAGAAGTTGACTATGATGCTGCTACACCAGTCATTGGGTATGACTCCTTCATTTATCACCTGGTTGACTATATAGGTGACTAGGCTATAGCCGACACTGCCAGATATTTTGAGCATCTCTGCAGTGATTCCTGATGGGCCGGGGCTTTCCCTGTCTTCATACTCTTAATTGCTAGGTACTGTCAATTAGGATAGCTGGTCCTTCTGTTGGGCCGACATTCCGCAGACTCTCTTTCTTCCATTCATTCTCTTTATTGAGACAACCTTTCATTGTGGCGTCTCCAGACCTCTCTCTTTGCAGCCTTGTTTAGTGCAAGTGAACCGTCATCCATGCGGACACATTTCTCTCCTACGACATCATGATTCTCATTCACACACTGTCTTGCAACAAAATACTACAAGTCATTGGTCTTCATGGCGCAGAACATTGGCAAATTTTTTCTTATCTGCTTCCTCTGTGGCTAAGTAAACTTGTCTCCTAGCTTTCCGTCTGGCAGTCTGATACAATTCCCTGCTACCTCTGTTCTTCCAGTCCTTCCAAGCCTGTTTCTTTTGCCTGATAGCCCTGTCAACAACATTGTTCCACCACCATGTTACCTTGGGTCAAGAGGGGACTTTGCACCATCCACAGATCTGGTCGGTGGCTCTCAGCAGGTTGTCCCATAGAAATCTCCAGTTGTCTTCCACATCATGTGATGCTATATCCCCTTCTATTTCGTCAAAGGCTTTGAGTAATATGTCTCTAAATCTCTGTCCATTTGCAGGATTTTTAAGCTTCCAGACCCTTCTCATCCAAGCTGGTCTTCTTCAGGGCATCTATTTAGCCCTGATCCCGAAGTTGCTAACTACTAATCTATGTTGTGGGGTACATTCTTCGCCTGGGAAGGTTTTGGCATTTATAAGCAGCCCTCTTTCCCTTTTTTTGACGAGGATGTAGTCTTTGCAAGATCATTGACTCTATACTTCTACTGCCACTCCTCTCAAGCACCTCTACATTACTAAAGTCTATTTCCCAGTTTATCCCCCAAATTTTTCTCAAACAGTATTGATGATATCGTTCCAATTGCCTTACATTCTACGGTAAATAACCCATGCCTCACTCCCATATACCAATGATGGGATGACGCATGTGTTATATACCTTCACTTTAATTTGTGAAGATATATATTGTTGTTTCTACAGACACCTATCAAGCCTACCAAAAGCACTACTAGCCCTGCTGATTCTGTATGAAATTTTATCATCAAGACCAGCAGTGCTCAAGGTACTTCCTAAATAAATAAATCTAGGCACAGTCTCCAACCTTTGATTATTCACAGTTATAAAAGGTTCCACATACATCTTGGAGGGAGCAGGCTGGTACATAATAACAGTTTTTTCAGATTGCTCGTTAGACCCAATGCTGCACATACTGCAGAAATCACCTTCAGCATGTGCTGCACATCTTTCTCGGAATGTGCCAACAGGTCACAGTCATCTGCACACAGGAACTAAATGAGGTAAGAATGCAGAACTTTCATTTTGGCAAAGAGTCTTTTGCGATTGAAAGTTTTCTTGTTGTCCTATATCTTATATAGACTCCTTCGGTGCAAAGACTATTGCAAAATACATAGCAAACAACATAGGAGCAGGAATATCATCTTGTTTTACACCATTTTCTACAGAAATTGGATCTGGTAAGGTACCTCTAACATTAACTCTCACTTCCATCTAGTCATGAAATTGTCTAAGCATTCTCACAAATTTTTCAGGGCATCCTAGCTTTTTCAGGGTCTGTGCACTTCTATTGATAGAATCAAATGCTTTTGTTAGATCAATGAAAACTTGATATAAGTCCATATCCTGTTTAATGCACTTCTCTTGCAACTGTCTAGCTGAAAATATCATATCCATAGTACTCCTACTATCCCTAAACCCACATTGCGCTTCTGGTAGAACCTCATCAGCAATGTGCAGAAGCAGTCTGTCCAGCATTACCCGACAGGGCCTTTCCAGTAACAAACAAATGCTGCGATAATTATCACAGACATCCTTTCCACCTTTAGATTTATATAGTATCTCTATAGTTGCATCACGCCAATCCGGAGGAACCTCTTCACTTTGCTAAACCCTCTGAATCACATCTGTTGACATTGCACAAAGATAATCACCACCATATTTATATATCTCTGCACCTAGTCCATCCATACCAGGGGCCTTTCCATTGTCCAATTTCCTGATTGCTGATTTTATATCAGCCAAGTTTGGAACCTCTGCTAAAAGATGTTTTGTTGGTTTCCCAGTTATATTATCAAGAAAAGAGAGGCCAATTTCAGTGGGTCTATTGAGCAACTCTTCTTTCCAACTCCCAACAATATTTTTAGGATTTGTTAATAATTCTGTGCCATCCTTGCTCCGGAGCAGCACAACCATTGATGAAACTGGTCCATAAACTTTTTTCAAGAGAGAGTAAAAAAGTTTGGAATTGTTAGCATTTGAAGCTTCTTGGATTTCATTGCATCTATCACTCCACCAATTTTCCTGCATCATCCATAGCTTCCTCTGCACTGTTTCTTTTACTGCCTTAAAATATGTAGCCACTGTCCTGTTTGCTAACATGTCAACATTTTGCAACATGTTAAATGCCTTTTGCTTCTCTTAACTAACTTCTTCATCATTATCGCCAAACCAATCTTGGTGTTTTTTTTTACAACAAAGCCAAGAATGTTACTACAAACTTCATATGCTCTTTCTTTGAATGACTTCCAATTTCCATCACAGAACAAATTATTTATCTCACTCACAAATTCACTGCATACTGATGGAATCGTAAATTTATTGACATCAGTCCATTTAGGTAACTTGTCATTATTTGCTCTAACAACAAAATTCACCTTGGCACACAAAAGCCTATGGTCAGTCCAGCACTCTGCACCACGCATTACTCGTACAATGGCAAAGTCGCTAGTATCTCATTTCCTGGTGAGGATGTAATCTATAAGATGCCATTCCTTAGAACTAGGCTGCATCCATGTCATTTTATACTTATTCTTTAGTTGAAACATTGTATTCATGACACATATCCATCTCTACGCATATTTTGTAACAGTAGCAAACCATTACTGTTAGAACTCCCAACCCCATGCTTTCCTAAGACACCCCAAGTCTTCCAATCCCAATTTGTACCAGCGCGAGCATTAAAATTACCCAAAATGACAACTTTGTCATCATGGGGGATACTGCGTATAATCTCTGTAAGTGATAGATAGAAGGCAAGTTTATTATCCTCTGATGAATTAAAAGTTGGAGCTGATGAGTGTTGCGACCTTTTCTTAACGGAAGTCTTAAAGACATCAAACAATCCAAATGACCACATGGTAGTTCCTCAAGTTTTGAAACCAGAGTGGTTTTGATTGCAAATCCACTCCTGATTCTCTCTTATAGGTCTCCTCTCTACTGCTCCAAAAGAAATGATGTCTAGCAGATTTCTCTATGAAATTCCCCTTTCCATTAATTCTTGTTTTGGCTAATGCTACAACATCCATATCATATTGCTGTAACTCTTTTGTAACAAATGCAGATCTTCTTTCCGGGTGAGATTTCAAACAATCATTGCCTAATAATGTTTGAACATTCCAACATCCTATATTCATAGGCTAGCATCTTACCCTGAATTTACTCACAGTTACAGGAAGACGATCGGACCCAGGCTGTGGTGCCAGACCACAGAACAAAATGTTCCAAAGCCCTTTTTGCCATTTGCAAGTGAGGAAAAGTTTTCCACAAGCCATTCCCACTCTCTAAACTACAAAGCATGATCCAAAAAGAAGAGCAAGTCAACATCATTGGCTGCATTTGCAGGCGGAGGCTTTATATAAGAGTGTCCTTCTCCCAGTCTTTGCTCAACCAAAGGTTAACTACAAGACAGCAGTGAAGTACACACCCACACACACACACATGTATACAATTATTTGTATATGTGTATATATGCATATATGTGCATAACCTACTAACCTTATCCCTTATAAATTATCTTTCTTGTTTGTACTTAAGTCTATGCGAGATGGTTATACTATATCTATATAAACATGTATAAATATTTGTGCATATGTGCACATAGATATATATGTGTGTGTATCTGCACACATCTTTAGTTTTTTGATTCTTGGCTTATAATTAATATATAGATAGTATGTTTATCTTTCTAGTATTCCATAAGTAAAGCCCTGAGTAGTCTTTATAGAAACCACCTAATAGGTAATTAAGTAAGTACGTGAATAAATATAAAACTGATTCTATGTAATCTTTCCTTTTTAATGTTGATAATTGATACATACACACATTTTACATTATTTGGTTATGATATCATTTTTGATAATCATAAATTTTATCTTTATACAACAAAACAATATTGTTTATAAACAATTACCTATAGTACCCCATGATAAGATTTCCTCTGTATTAACATCATAAGTTTTATTAGCGTCTTGCCCCTTTAACTGGTAATTAACATCATGATTTAAAGTTTATCCCTACCCAGCCTCATTTTATAGATAGTTACTCTATATCCAATTTACTACTCCTAATGTCTTGACAATATTTATGACCATACCTAGTCATGAGCTGTCACCTCACTCTTGCCCTTCATTCTAAACAGATGCAGTCCTCTTGTCAAAGATTTAGAAGTTGATAAAAAGACTAATAAATTAGGAATGAACCACAATCCTTTACAAGCTATGACCCTAGTGGGCTTCATGCCTTTCTTGGAAGTGTAGTCTATTCTTAGCTACAATAGTGACATGGATTTCTTCCATCTTCTTGCTCTTTTAAAGTATTTGAGAAAAATTGTATTAATGTGTCCAACTGATTAAAATTCTATTTATTTGTGCAGCTGATGATAGCTCTGCATTTAAATTGATGTAATGTTTGCATTATTGAATTCAATGGAGACGCTTGAAACGGTCATACTGCATCACTTCTTGATATCCTGTTGCTTATTTTGATAGAATGTGTATACATATATATATGTATATCATCATCATCATCATCATCATCATCATCGTTTAACGTCCACTTTCCATGCTAGCATGGGTTGGACGATTTGACTGAGGACTGGTGAAACCGGATGGCAACACCAGGCTCCAATCTAATTTGGCAGAGTTTCTACAGCTGGATGCCCTTCCTAACGCCAACCACTCAGAGAGTGTAGTGGCTGCTTTTACATGTCACCCGCACGAAAACGGCCACGCTCAAAATGGTGTCTTTTATGTGCC
>NC_069003.1:17263234-17268066 GCF_001194135.2 Octopus bimaculoides
CATACATATATATATATATATATAAATATATATATGTATACATATATAATTGTTAAAGAGGACAACAAATGTTAAGGCAAGGCAAACATCTCAAGTCATATACATCATTAAGATTGGAAAAAAATTCAAAGTCTTACAGCTGATTCTGGGATATCCCAGAGAATGGGATATTCCATCACTGGAGACAAATATGAAAAATGAGAAGGGTATAGATTAATGAAATGATAACATAGAGGACAGGAGTAAAGAGATAAGGAAATGAAGAAAGTGGAGAAAAAAAGAAGCAAATATTCACAGTTCAACTTCCAATCGTAAAATCATTTAAAAAATAATAATTTTTCACCAGGGGTCAGCATGCGTAACAAAAGTCAGAAGACATAAATATTTCTATATAAGAGTGTATAAAAATTTATACACTGAGAGAAGACCACCATGTGGACTTCTTACATGCTGAAAAGGGCAGTCAATACCCAAACCACGAAAAGAAAAATTTACACAGGATTGTACCTAAGGACTTACTGATTTACTTCTACACAATCGGTAAGTTGAACTGTGAACTTTTATGCTTCTTTTTTCTTCTATTTCTTCATCTTATTTCCTTACTTCTATCTTCTATGTCGTCATTTCCTTAATCTATACCCATCTCATTTTCCATATTTGTCTCCGATGACAGAATATCCCATACTCTGGGATATCTCAGAAACAGCTGCAAGACTTTGAATTTTTTTCCAATAATAATAATGTATCTGACTTGAGATGTTTGCTTTAACATTTGTTGTCTTCTAACAACTATATATCTGCTATATCGGAAATCTGCAATGACTCCATAACTAACCTTGGAGCCCTAGTAATTCGTTACATAGCGTACCCCATATTTTGTGTGTGTGTATACATACACACATATATACATATACACACACACATGTATGTGTATATATATAAATATATATATATATATATATATATATATATATATATATATATATATACACACACATACACACATACATATATATATAATTTTAATAATATAGGGTAAAATTAATTACCCTATATTATTATTAAAATTATAATTTACTCAATGATTGAAATGGCAGTTTTTTTCTGCAGGATAGGTCATAACACACACGAGGGTATAAAAGATAAATATGTATCACATTTGGCTGTATACTTTTGGGAGTGCAGTTGAATATTAGTTATGCGATGACGCTTGATCACATACATATTTAATCCTAACACTCACAAATTTATAACTTAGAATACCACACCGAGGAGAATAATAGGTGAATATAATTTACATTAAATTCGAAACGCTTCTGTAGTTAACTGAAAGTCGTGTGGATTCATCATTTCTTTTTTTGCCTACTTAAAAAAGTGTATCGGAGATTTTTATGGTAGTTGAAAAGACATTAACATCTATTTCTGATTCGGTATGTGGTAAGGCATATAGCTGACCCCTAATTATAATTATATTTATGTATATACTTATTATATAATTGTCTTTGTTTTGGTCATCCCTCTTATATGTATGTAATATTTTTCTGAATCTTCAGACTTTTACAATATGCTAGGCCACTGGTTTAAATTGATATTAATCAAATTAATATTCAATTTTTTACCCTAATTATTTAAATTTAAATAATCATGTTCTCTAACTGGCAGGATTCACTGCAGAAAATTATTTTCTGCAGAATTATTTCTGGGTTTTGGCACACCAACACGAAGACATTTGAAATATACCTCCAAATATAATTGGCAAAACTATATGGATGTTCAATCTCTTGTGGATGTCTTGTGTATAGTTCTGCAAATTATATTTTGCTATGATGGTCACACTGATGAATTGCGGACAATTACATATGTAATTATGTAAGTGGTAACAATGAAACCTGGTATGTGACTAATCATTATATTTTGTATCTTTTCTTTTGTCTTGTTCGCTTATGTTCTGGCATTTGGTGAATTTTCTTGAGAACAATCTTTTCTTAGTAGTCAAACCATATGGGGTCTACATCTAGCATATTGGATGTCCACTTAGTGGTCATCCGTCTTATATGTATATATATATGTGTGTGTGTGTGTGTGTGTATATTGTATATATATATATGTATATACATGTGTGTGTGTGTGTGTGTGTATATATATATATAAAAGTTGGACCTAAGAAGTATAAAATGTGTGCAAGAGAGATGACTGCGCTAGTATGGTTATGTGGTGAGAATGGACAAGGATAGCTGTGTGAAAGAGTACCACACCCTAGCAGTTGAGGGAACCTGTGGAAGAGGTAGACCCAGGAAGACATGGGATGAGGTGGTGAAGCACGACCTTTGAACATTAGGCCTCATCGAGGCAATGACTAGTGACTGAGACCTTTGGAAATATGTTGTGCTTGAGAAAACCCGGCAAGCCAACTGAGACCATAACCCGTTGCCGTTGCGAGGGGTGTAACCAGCCCACTTATGTGTACCTTTTCTTCATTGGATACTAAATTCTGCTTGTGAAGACCTGTTGAGGCAAGTGCAATTGAAATTGAAATCAAATTTGATGACAGCAGCGCATGACTGGCATCCGTGCTGGTGGCGCTAATGGCACCATCCGAGCGTAATCGTTGCCAGAGCAGCTGACTGGCTCCCGTGCCAGTGGCACGTAAAAAGGCATCATATGAGCGTGATCATTACCAGCGTTGCCTTACTGGTATGTGAAAATAAAGTATTCAAGTGAGGTCATTGCCAGTGGTGCTCGACTGGCTCCTGTGCAGGTGGCATGTAAAAATCATCATTTGAGCACGGCCGTTGCCAGTACCGCCTGACTGGCCCTCGTGCCGGTGGCATGTAATAGAACCCACTACACTCTGTCAGTGGTTGGTGTTAGGAAGGGCATCCAGCTGTAGAAACTCTGCCATATCAGATTGGAGCCTGGTGCAGCCATCTGGTTCACCAGTCCTCAGTGTAATCGTCCAACCCATGCCAGCATGGAAAGCGGATGTTAAATGATAATGATGATGATATATATGTGTATATGTTTGTATGTTTGTGTTTGTCTCCGCAACATCGATTGATAACTGATGCTGATGTGTTTATGTCCCTGTAACTTAGTGGTTCGGTAAAAGAGACCGATAGAATAAGTACTAGTCTTGCAAAGAATAAGTCCTGGGGTCGATTTTCTTGACTAAAGGCAGTGCTCCAGTATGGCCACAGTCAAATGACTGAAACAAGACTAAAAGAAAAGAATATATTAATAAGTCAATCAACTGATTAATTACTCATTCCTGCTTCATCAGTAGACTCACTGGAAAATGCATAATTATGAAATTATAATAAATATTGCGAAACACAAGGTAAAACACATGTGCATTTAGTACCATCTTTACACATCAAGAGTTCAAATCAAATATATATATATACACATACATACATACACGTATACACACACTCACACATATATATATATAAAACTTACTTGGAAGGGGATACATGACGTTCAATCATATAGTTATATAAATATATATATGCATATACATGCGTATATGAACATACATCTGTATGTATATATATATATATATATATATATGCATATATGGGCACAAGACGTCACAAAACATGTACACCAAAAAAGTATGAAGCACGAGTACACGGAACATGAACTATTCTTTCGACAACAAAAGACACAAATAGAAAACAAAACAAACAACATAAAGAATGACCCTTCATCAGTTGTTGGCTGTGTTTCTAGTCTCATATTTTGAGCATTTAACAACAATATACACTTTCAGTAAAACTGTTGCTCCCGCAAAGCAAATTAAATAAAATTTGGGATTTTGCAGACGGTTAAAATTGGTAACACAAACAGTACAGTGAAAATGAACAGGAAGGGCTGTTAAGCCTAAACAAAGTTGTGGTGGCAAACGCGTAAAGCAAGCTAGGACAGGAGACAAACAAGAACACATCTTCCTTGTTCCAGCTACAACAAAGAGAAAGAAAGAAAGATGGCTGATGGTCATGTGAGCAAGGGAGAAGGAGTGAGGGAGACAGTGACAGAGTAATAACATAGAATAGTGGGAGAAGAGGAGGTAAAAGAATAAGTGAGAGAGAAAAACGAAAGAGTTAAAAGATTGTATAGAGTGCGCATCAGAATTATTAAGATAAAACTGACTTGGAAGATGCGTGGCGTTCAATCATATAATATATATATACATACATACATATATATATATATATAATTAATTCAATAATAGGATAAAATCTACTATCAAGAAGCTAGCGTGAAAAAACTCATAAGGGTGGGGGGGACCCATTATTTTTTATTCCCAAGAATATATTTATATATTTATATTTATATAAGGGCATTACTACAGAATAATGCCACACACTAGACTTCCATAATAAACACATTTTTACTGAATGCGAGGAAAAGCAACTCTTAGAAAAACCAACCTTTTAAAAATGAACTCAACTATATATCGAACGATTTCACGATTATTAGAACAATATCTAACTTTCGCTCATCAGTATAGTATGGTACAAATATACAAAAATAAAAAAATCCTCAACTTACCAAAAAGAACACCTTATGTATCCGACATAGCAAACAGAATAATGTTTATCTGTATACATCTATGTAAAAAGCGGGAATTTTTTGAGTCGCTCTCGGTACACGTGTTTAAAAAACCAACCTTTTAAAAAATGAACTCAACTGTAAAATTCTTATGAGTTTTTACATGCTAGCTTCTTGATAAAATTCTTGTAAAAGATTTTATCCTATTATTGAATTAATTAAATATATCGGAATATATTCAGTGCTGAATTTTATTCCGTTTTAAACACGTGTACCGA
>NC_069003.1:17268276-17273525 GCF_001194135.2 Octopus bimaculoides
TGGAAAAGGATGCGTGGCGTTCGATCATATGATAATATAAATAATATATAAATATATGCATATATCCATACATATATATACACACCTACATCTATATGTATACATGCATGCATATATGGGTACAGGACATCACAAAAAAACGAAAACAGAAAACAGACTTTTTTTTGCGAACAACGAAAAAAACAGAGAAATGACACATACAACATAAAGAATATTCTCCTTCATCAGTTGTCCCTGTCCATCTACTCCACGTTTCAAAGGCAAGGACAATATGCGACTTCGTTGGAACAGTCCTTCCCGCAAAGCAAATTAAATAAAATTTGGAATTTTTTGCAGAGGGTGAAAGTGTTAACAAGAACAGGACAGTGGGAACAAGCCGGTAAAAACAACACAGCGAAAACAAATGGTAAGGGCTAGTGTTCAAAATAATAATTTTTCTATTGGCTTGGCCTAACAGCCTTCACCGTTTGTTTTCACTGTCTTGATGGAATATATGTACATATATATTTTATATATATATATGCATGTATGTGTGTACATGTCTGTGTGTGGGTGTGTGTGTATGTATGAAAACACTCAGATGTATGGTATATCGGTGTGTAAGTGATTGTATAAGTATGAGCTAATGGATGAGTGTATTTTGCGTAATAATTTGGCATATGCAGAATAACATGTGAAACTAAATAAATAAACAGACAATGTGCACATTGCTACTCATGTCAAACGTGATAACACACTCATAGCAAGCAGATTGAAACCATCAGTGTTTGTTAGTTTCAAAGGAGCCATGGATGTGATAGCATTAAAATCAAGATTTACTGACGGAGATAGCGATTAAATATTGCCTGAGGAGATATGTATGGATCTTATTATACAGGTAAATCATTACCTAATTTAATTTAAATTCTGTGTATATACGCAGATCTATATGTATTGAAACATTTGTAGTGATCATTAAAAAGCTACCTGACCGTACTTACTCTTCCTTTTGACTCTTTTGCTCTTTACCTTTTATATGTATACATATATACTAAACTTAGTAAATTAATTTAGTCTCTAAAGGAACATAATAAACAATTTGGAACGGAAGAAAACAATCAATGATGTACCAAAACAGTATAAAAATAAATGGCAGTAAGGACTCTGGAACATCAGATGGAAGAGCCTGGCCCTGCAGGGGCTCCAGAGCATCACAGTCTGAACCCGGCTCTCATCATGCTATTGTGATAGAACCAAATAAAATATTGGCTGTTGGAATGTACGGATGCTGCTTGACCATGAGTCCTCAGAATGTCTTGAATGAAAGACTGTGATCTTGACATCATTGCTTTATCTGAGACAAGATTAGGTGGAGATGGTCATCTTACAGAATTTTGTGGAAAATATAGATTTTGGAAAGGGAGGGATGAAGAGTTTAGAGGAGAGGCTGGAGTGGCATTTGCTGTTAAGACTACTCTTGTGGACAAGTTGGAAGAATGACGAGCATCTTATGTCCATGATAATTCCTTTGGTTAAAGGAAATTATGTGACCTTGGTGTGTGTGTATGCTCCAACTATGTGCTCTACTGAAGACGAAAAAGTTTCTTTCTACCATGCTTTGAAGGGCAGACAAAGTCATCGTACTGGGTGACTTCAGTGCTAGAGTGGGTAGGGATTTTAACACGTGGACTGTAATTGGAAAGCATGGGATGGGAAAGTGTAATAGTAATGGTATGCTTCTGCTGGAGATGTGCGAGGATTTGCGCCTGTGTGTTCCCAATACCATGTTTCAACAAAAGAATAAGTTTGACCACATGGATGCACCCTGCATCTAAAGAATGGCATATTCTGGATTACATCCTTGTTAGGGTGCAAGACAGACGAGATGTGCAATGTGTTCATGTCCTTTGTGCAGCTGAGTGTTGGACTGACCACCACCTAGTACATGCAAAAGTGAAATTAATCACAAAACGTAAAATCTGGGCTGCAGGTATTACCCTGCCTAAAAGACTGAATGTTGATCGTCTTAGGTGTAATAGTGTGAAGAGAACTTTACCAGAGGAAATGAATACTGCAGATATTGGGGAGGATTGGCCAACCCTTAAAAAGTCAGTTTATGATATAGGCAGGAAAGTTCTGGGATTGATACAAAGAAAGTATCAAGATTGGTTTAAAGAAAATGATGAACATATACATGATTTATTGGCTGATAAAAGACTTACTTTGTCATGCTATTTGTCAGCAAAGCCATAGGAGAGAGAAATGTTACATAGGGAACTCAAGGATGTGAAATCACGTGTGAGGCAGAGGCTCTCTCAAATGAGGGATACGTGGTGGAGTAAGAAGGCTGATAAGATATAGGTGGCGTCGGATTCCAATAACACAAAGCTGTTGTATGGTCTCTTGCAAGAAGTTTATGGACGAACTTCTCTGATGACACCACTTCGAAGCAGGGATGGTAAAGAACTTCTTCATGATTCACAAGGAATTCTGCGAAGGTGGTGAGAACACTTTGATGAACTTTTGAATTAGCAGTCTGTAGTTAGTGTGGATGTTCTCAATCTCATCCCAGAATTACTTGTGAAGGTGGCTCTCGCAGAACCACCAATGTTGGAAGAAGTTGCAGTAGCTGTCTCAAGGATGAATAATGGGAGGTCTCCCGGTATGGATGGCATACATGTGGAGTTGTTACAGCATGGTGGTGAGAAATTTCTGCAGCAACTTCACTCCTTGTTTAGCAGGATATAGGCTAGTGAATCTGTACCTGAGGACTGGAGAGATACAGTAATGATGGTCTTATTTAAGGAAAAAAGCAACAGGAATGATTGGGGTAACTATACGGGAATATCATTGCTTTCTGTTGTAGGAAAGATTTTATGCAGGGTACTTCTGGATCGTCTGCTGAAACACGTTGCAGATTGTGTTCTTCCAGAAAGTCAATCTGGTTTTCGTGTGGGATGCGGCACTGCTGATGTGATCTTTTCAGCTAGACAGCTTCGGGAGAAGTGTGTGGAACAAGATCTGGATTTATATCAGGTTTTTGTTGATCTGACAAAAGCCTTTGATACCATTAATAGAAAAGCACTATGGAAAGTCCTCCAGAAACTTGGTTGTCCTGAAAAGTTCCTTGCTGTGGTTAGGTCTTTTCATGAAGACATGAAGGGTAGGGTTAGTGTTGGAGGTAAAATGTCGGAGCCCATTTCAATACAAAATGGAGTGAAGCAAGGGGATATTCTGGCACCGACTCTATTCGCCATATATTTTGCGATGGTTTTCTGTATTACATTCAGAAACTGCAGATATGGTGTTTACATCCATAATTGAACCTCTGGCAGCATATTTAATATCTGGCACTTTGCTGCAAAAACAAAGGTATTTACCTCTATCATAAGAGCCCTTTTGTATGCAGATGATTGTGATCTAGTAGTGCACACAGAGATTGATATGCAACACATTTTGAATGCATTCTCTGATGCTTGCACTGCCTTACGATTGACAGTCAGTTTCAAGAAAACTGTTGTCATGTATCAGGTCATCCCATAAGTTCTGTCCGATTTTACCTTTTTTAAAATTGAATGAAATTTAATAGTATTTTAGAATGTCTAATGGAATTAAAAATTATTTTTATGCATTTGTGTACATTTAAACTAATTAAATATTATTTTACAGAATAATAGAATTAAAATTTTTTTGATTAAAACCCTTTCTAACATGGAAGTATCCAAAGAGCATTTAAGGCACAATGCTTTATGAGTACAAAAAAAGGAAACTCTGCAGCCGAAGCGACTCGAAACATACACTCAGTTTATGGGAAAGAATGCTTGAATGAAAGAACTTGCAGAAGATGGTGTGCAAAATTCAGAAGTGGAGATTTCAACCTTGAAGATGAAGATCAAACAGGACGTCCAGTTGAGTTTGATGATAAGCTCCTTGAGGCATTACTTGAAGAAAATCCTGCATTATCAGTTGAAGAATAGGCAATAAAGCTTAGTTCAAACCGTACAAGTGTTCATCGTCATCTTAACAACTAGGAAAGATTCCTAAACTTGGAAAATGAGTACCTCATGAATTGTTTGAAAGCAACCGCAAATCCCAAGTTGACATCTGCTCTTCTTTCCATTCTTGCAAACTCATTTCACCCGTTTTGGACAGACTTGTGACTGGTGATGAAAATGGATCTTCTATCAAAATGTTAAATGTTGTAAACAGTGGCTTGGTAAAAGGGAAAAAGCTCAACCACAACCGAGAAGGGAACTTCAAGGAAAAAAGGTTCTCTCTGTCTGGTGGGATTGCAAAAGAGTAATTCGCTTTGAATTGCTACCACCTAATGCAACAATCAGTCGGCAAGACATATGCAGGAAGACAAAGGTGTACAAGGCATGTGTGCTCTCTTCTCTTCTTTATGCCTGCGAGACGTGGGTCACATATCGATACCACCTTAAACAACTGGAACGTTTCCATCAGATGTGTCTCAGACGGATCTATAGCATTAATTGGAAGGACCGCATCAGTGATCTTGAAATATTGGAAAGCTCTCGGTGTGAAAGTATAGAAGCTCTTGTGTTAAAGCAAAGGCTCAGACGGAGTGGTCATCTGGTCAAAATGAAGGATTCAAGGATGCCAAAACAACTCTTTTATGGAGAGTTAGCTAAAGGAGAACAACCTCCACATAAACCAAAAAAGAGGTATAAGTACTTGTTGAAGGTTTCCTTATGAGATGCTTGCATCTCTCCTGACACATGGGAAAGCATAGCTATTGACCGTAGCAGGTGGAGAAGGATTGTGCATGAGGGGACAGCTACTTTTGAGAAATCTCGAGTTGTGCATGAGAAAGTAAGGAGGGATGTTAGGAAGGGCATCGCTGTTGCACTTCCAGATGGTAAGGGTCTTCCTAAGATGCTGACATGCAGTGTCTGTAATATATGTGACAATTATTCGTAATACGGGTGACGAGGCTATAGCCGACACTGCCAGATATTTTGAGCATCTCTGCAGTGATTCCTGATGGGCCGGGGGCTTTCCCTGTCTTCATACTCTTAATTGCTTTATCTACCATGGTACTGTCAACTTGGATAGCTGGTCCCTCTGTTGGGTCGACATACGGCAGACTCTTTCTCCCATTCATTCTCTTTATTAAGCAATCTATCGTAGTGGCATCTCCAAACCTCTTTCTTTGCAGTCTCATTTAGTGCAAGCGTACCATCATCCATGCGAACACATTTCTCTCCTACGACATCACTATTCTCTCTCCTACACTGTCTTGCAACATG
>NC_069003.1:17275581-17281336 GCF_001194135.2 Octopus bimaculoides
ATATATATATATATATATATATATATATATATATACACACACACACACACATATATATAATGCTAATGCTGCTTCATAATAGTCCTTATAATTACTGATATTGAATACTTCAAGAAACTTATATGGTTAAGGTAATCTATTCAGAATTGTCTGATGAAATGTATCTCTAAATTCTTATCTTAGACTTATTATTGGATTTACATACCAACTGTTGTATAACCTATTTTGAGTACCTAACTGAGCAAACCGGTAAACGTTTGGAGAAGTCTCTTTCCAATCACCAATATATATATATATATATCCCAGCATGGAAGGTGGACATTAAATAATGATATGTGTGTTTGAATATGTATATATATACACACACATATTTATTTAGAAATACGTATTGTAGTTGAGTCTCAGATCTGTTCTGATCAAGCAAAAGTGTTCAAGCTGTGACCATCACATCTTTATGTATAGCTGTCATTATGTTATCCGCCATTGTCAGTTTGTTTTAAGGTAATAAGTTGTGATTTGAGGGAGATTCTGTTGCTATTTCTGGGGAACACGGAAAAATTGACTTTCAGATGATGTACATACATACAATGTAAATAATGCATATATGATTGTTTTAATTTTGCGTACAGAGTGGCCACTCAAGAGAACACAATTGAACAACTCCAAAATGATGTCCAACAGCTTGAGTCAAGTGTAGCTGCTCAGCTTGCCAAAAACCAGCAGAACTCGGATCAAATTAGATCTTGGCAGAAACGGTGCTACAGATTATCAGCAGTAAATATGTCCTTATTATCAAACATTCATTAGTTTGCCATTCAGTGTTTTCACTCTGCTCCTTGTTACATTCTGCATTTGTTTTCTTTGCTCACCTCTCTGACTCTCAGTGGAGTTAATATTTGTGATTGTCACCTTATTGTTATCATATTTCTGTTGAAATACCCTCTCTTTATTCAATTAATTTTGAAAAATAATGAATTTAATAAAGTAACTTTGTCATTATCAAACTGATAAATTAATATAAAATTTTAATGGAAAGTTTTGATTTAAACATGAATTTAGTATCATTGAACCAGGGTCAGTATCAAGTAGGTTACAGATCATTGAACCCTGTTGTTACCATATTTCTGTTGAAACATACTGCCTTTGTTTCAATTAATTTTGAAAATATAGCATAATTTAGTAAAATAAAGTTGGCAGTACTTTTAATCTGATTTTTGGAACATAAATTAACATGAAATTTCAATGACAGTTTTAATTTAAATCACTTTAAAACAGGAAGTTTGTACCATAGAATCAGGGTTGGTATCAAAAGGGTTAACTTAGTATTCATTGTTGTTTGTTTTGTAGCAAATGCAGCAAACTTCTTCACACACTTCCATTTGTCATGATCATCCTTACTGTTTTTCATCATCATCATCATCATCATAATCATACAACGTTTTCCATGTTGGCATTGGTTGGGTAGATTGATAGGAGCTTGGCAATATATGTATGTCAAATAGGGAGATATTCCTGCCTTAGCACTTTCCTCTATTTATTTTGCTGCATTGCTTTGGTATGCTTTCAGGGATTGCAACAGGGAAATCAGAATCAGATTTCGGACATCTGGTTGCATTTTTAATTTGACCTGGTTTAACTGCAAAGCAAAGACTTTCAAAATACTTGTTAGAGAATTACTTTATGTTGATGATGCTGATTTGTTGGCACACTCAGAGGGGGATATACAACATATAATGGACAGATTTTCCACTGCATGCGTACATTTTGGACTCACAATTAGTCTGGGGAAAACCAAAGCAATGTTTACTTCTGTGCCAGTAGAGACATATTCTGAACCAAACATTTTTGTGAACAGCACAAGGTTAGAAGTCATTGACACCTTTGTTTACCTTGGAAGCACGCTGTCAAGAGATGGTGGTCTTGATGCAGAGATTATACTATCGAATAGGGAAGGAAGTGTTGCATTTGGAAACTTGAAAAGCGAGTATGGGCAGATAAAGATATTTCCCTGCAGACAAAAATCAGTGTCTATAAAACGTGTGTATTGACTGCACTTCTTTATTCAAGTGAGACATAGACCATTTTTAAGCGTCATATAAGAATGCTGGAGAGATTTCATCAAAAGTGCTCAGACATACCCTAGGAGTCAAGTGGGAATGTTTCATACCAGATGCAGAAGTTTTGTGCATGGCACATTGTAGCTCAGTTGAACAATGTTATCTTGGCTCAAATGAGATGGACTGGACATGTTATTAGAATGAAAGATAAGCGATTTCCAAAGCGTCTTTTTTTATGTTGAGCTCAACTCTGGTAAGCGACCACAATATAATCCAAGGAAAAGGTATAGAGACTGTGAAGGAAAACCTGAAAAAACAAGATATGAACAAAAGTGGTTGGAAAAATGATGTTATGGATCAGAACAAGTTGAGAGGTGCTGTTAGGACTGGTTGTAATGCCTGGGAGGAAAAGATGATTCAGCACTTTGAGCTTAAAGGGGCCTGCCTCAAAGGAACAATTGGAACTGTAATGAACAGTGAGCATTGGATATCTATTATATGTGATCATGTTCTGTTGTCTAAACCAGGATATGTGAATCATATGAAGTCACATGAAAATCGAAATGCCCAGATAGGTAATAATCTTGTACACCAAACGCCTCTTACGACTTGTGTCATATGTCACAAAACTTGTAAGACAATATCTAAGCTTAAAAGACACATGCTAGTTCACAAAAACATTCCTTCAGAATCAGATTTCAAAGGGTACAGATGTGGAAGAAACTTGAATAATATCTGTCACTTGGAGTGTGGGATGGCGATCATCTGTCAAAATGAAGCAATCATCCTGTATGTGTTTATATATCTATGCATATATATATGTGTATGTATGTATGTGTGTATGTATGTATGTGTGTGTATGTATGTATATATATGTGTGTGTGTATGTATGTGTGTGTATATGTGTGTGTGTGTGTGTGTGTGTGTGTATATATGTATATATAGATATATATGTGTGTATGTGTATATATTTTCTTTCCTTGTTTCTTTCTGTGTTCCTTTCTGTGGAAGAGTGTAGGCTCGAAACGTTAAAGACTTTTTCACTTCTCAAGCGTTAAACTAATACATCTGTTTGTTGTCTACACCACCTGTCTTCATCTTTTGTTTTTTTTTTGTTGTCAACTCTCCCTATATATATATGTATGTATATATGTGTGTGTATAGATATATATGTGTGTATATATGTATGTGTATATATATGTAGATACATATATGTATGTGGATATGTATGTGTATTTGCTAGAAATAGGAGCTAACACTCCAAAACCACCAATTTCTCGCTGTTGGAATGCATACGGTGAATGCACAAATATAACAGAAATGGGCTTACCTTGTGTGAACTACAGAAGCAAGAAAAACAGAAATTCTGTTATATTCGTTGCATCCACCACGAATATTTTAATTGTGGGAAGTTTGTGGTTTTGGAGTGTTACCTCCTATTTCTAGCTAGTGGTATTCTGATACCCTCATTAATTTATATGTATATTTTACCTAAATAGTTTAAAACTTGCTGATCACTTTATTATTGTTATTATTATTAAGGGTAATAATACTTTATTTAATTTTATATGTATGTATGTGTATATATGTATATGTATTATGTTTATATATATGTATATATATATATATATATATATATATATATATATAAAATAAAGAATAAATGAAGCAAGATGCATATAATAAATAAGTTCCTTTAATTCCAACACATGTTTCGAAAATTACATGCATTCTATTCCAAAGGAATAAAAGATGTTTTTATAAATGTAATTTTCTCTTCAGGGAATAATCCTTTGAACTCAAGATCTATACCGAATGTGAAGATTACGTATTTGGAAGAATGCTACATAGCTAAGTTTAAAAAGACCGCTGGATTTTAGAACGCTAGGTTACAGGATGTAGTATTAGGTGGAAAGTGATGAATGGTACAATTGGAGTTTAAATTAAATAGAAGCCATAATAAACCTCAAAAAATTCTAAATAATAAATTAAGTGTTTGATAAATCACATATGTAAGTGGAAAGAAAAAGGGAAATAGTCAGTGAATTTGCATTTAGACTGTATGTTTACGTTTAAATCCTTGTAAATAACGTGTAGTAATAAAGTTGCTTATAATGTGAATTGTTAATATGGGTAACTTATAATAGTGAATCAAAGTAATTACTGTAATTAACCTAAGTAAATGGCAATACATATTATGTAGTAATAAAAGATTAAAATACATGAAGAAATGGATTTGCAATAAATACATATTTAAGTGCATATTAAAACTAAATCAGAATTATCCGTTAGAAATAATGTGCATCCTTAAAAGCAGAACTCAATATTAGACAGAATATAGAAGTTATGTACGAGTAGAAAAAGAATATCTTAAAGTATAAGTATAGAATAATTTAAAACGAGATTTGAGAGAGATGTACAAAGGGAAGTAATCATGTATTTTAATTTATTATATTACTTACGAAAACCAGATCGTTAATATATATGTAAGTATATACGTAAGCTATTTGAATATGAAACTATTTTACAAAGAGGAAAAAAGTAAGAAAAATAATGAGTATTGATAAAAGAAGCTTAGTGTGCTATTTCGTGTGCTATTAAAATAAATTATAGTAAAGGATCCATATTTAAGGTGTAAGTTAATGAATAGAATGAAGGAGGATTAATTTAATTTGCTTGTTAATGTTAGGTCTATATAAGTGATTAAAAACCTTAATCCACTTACGCGTTTCCTAATTCCTAAAGTATTACTGTTCTTGGAGTAGAACAATCTGTACTAACTTGAGAAGGATAGTGTGTAGGACCAGCTAGTATTGGAAATAGTTATAATTATTATTATTGATGATATTATTATTATTGTTATTATTATTATTGTTACTATTATTATTGTAGTAATAATAATAATAATAATAATTATTATTATTATTATTATTATTATTATCATTATTTAGGAGTTGGATATTTGTGATAATAATACATAATAAAAGGAACCCTATGTGTATAGATAATTAGAACAGGTTAGACAAACTAAAAGTAATATTAATGTTAAATTGATATTAAAGTTATGGTCGTGTCTCTACAATGCAGAAGTGCTGCATTAACATATATGGATACTAAGGTGGGAAATGAACTGAAAATATATAAAGTTATAATTAACTTGAATATATTTGATTATAAAACCAAAAGATGAAAAAAATAATAAACAATAATAAAAATAAAAATCTAATCTTAAGTACTCTGTCACATATTCCGACTACCTCGATTACCTTATCAACCCATTTCTCTGCTAGGAGTATTCCCACGCCCCCAACCCCGTCAGTGTTCCCTACCCAGAAAATCTTGTACCTTTGTTCTTTGCCTGTGAGGAATCTCGCGGAGCCTCCTCTCCATCTTACATGGATGTAGCACAAATCTACCTGTTTCCGTTCAAGCATCTCAACAATCTCACCAAACCTACCTTTCAGTGTGCCGACGTTGAGAGTGCCAATTCTGACGGTGTCGGAGGAGTGGGCCTGTGTGACCCTGGGATGGGGAAAAGCAGTGTTGTGTACCTGAAAAGAAAGCTTGCATTTGTCAGAATACATAAACAAAACAATACCTACAACCTGCATACACTACACAATCTTTATGCACTAAAAGGTCGATAAGAGGGAGTGGGGTGGTATAAGGCCTCTAAGAGTGTTCGCGGGTACTGGTGG
>NC_069003.1:17282287-17282894 GCF_001194135.2 Octopus bimaculoides
ATATAAATATATAGTTATGTGGAGAATGGAGAAACAAACACAAGAAGAAGCAATTCGACTGGGCTAGTTAGCCATTGTTTTAATTATGTGGAGATTATATAATGACTCATTTACGCACGTTTCAATTTGCCAAATTGTTTGGCAGATCTCTTCAGAATGTTGAGGAGTATGTTAGAGTTCATGGTGTGAGAGATGTAGGAGGAACAATTAGTGGATATATTAATGCATATGGTGGTATAAGAATAGTGTTAGGTAAAGATAGTCTTACATTTTAGTTGAAGTTGTGTTAGTCTTTCTGGAGGGGGAGGTAGGATGGGTGCTATTTAAGCTCATAGTTCCGATTTTAATTAGATGCATTTCCCATGTGTTGTTATTAGAATGGAGGTGCGCGTTGTTTATTTTTAGCACCGGCTTCTTGTGTTTGTTTCTCCATTCTCCACATAACTATAATTATAAACTGCGGTTTAAACAATAAACTACCTGCCTCTGGATACCTTCTAACGAAGACGGTACCCACACAAGTAATTCCCAGGAGTGCCTCCGGATTTAAACATCCCCTGGTTGCTTGGATACTTCAGACTACCCCTGAAATATTGAAGCAATCCTA
>NC_069003.1:17283147-17285467 GCF_001194135.2 Octopus bimaculoides
ATCTATATATATATATATGTTTATATATATATTTTTATATACAAAATATGGGAGTTTAGTTCACAGGTGGTAATTACTAAGTGCGCTAGGTAAGTGCCTTAATGGATTACTAGGGCTCCAAATTTGGGATCTTTTCCCTTTGAACGGCAGATTCAGAAATTAATTTTTTATAACTAAACACTTTCAAACTTTGGAAACTGGTAGAATGGGTCATATAAACCATCTTTTACTCTTAGTGCTGTTGAGAAAAGTTCATATTTTCAAAGTTATTTCATGTTAAAGTAGTTGTATTTCGGTAATTTCACCCAATCAATGACATGTATTCAGCTGAATAAAATTACTGCTGTTGTTTGTCAACAACAACTGTTGGCAGTGTATATTTCGTTTGTCACTGTTATGTATGACATCGTTTGTGCATTTGTACTGGTTTTAGCTTCAGGGTTTTAGGGTTAGGTTTTTAAAGTTAGGGTTAAGGTTAGGGTTTTAGCGTTACGGTTTGGGCTTTAGGGTTAAGGTTAAGGTTGGGGTTTTAGGGTTAGGGATGGGATTTTACAAAAAATTAATTTTTCGATCTGCCAGTCAAAAGGTAAAGATCCCAAATTTGTAGCTGAGTGAATAGTTATGGAACCATTGCAGATTTCTGATGTCGCAGATATATAATTTTTAAATAGGACAATAAACGTTAAAGCAGGGCAAATATTGAGTCATATACATTATTATTATTGGAAAAAAATTGAATGTCTTACAGCTGTTTTTGGGATATCCCAGAGTATGGGATATTTCTTCATTGGAGACAAATAGGGAAAATGAGAAGGGTATAGATTAATGAATTTAAGACAAAACAGAGATGAAGAAAGAGAAGTAAAAAGAAGCATGAAAGCTGATTGTTCCATTTTCCGATCGTGCAGAAGTAAGTCTGTAAGTCCGCAGGTGCAACCCTGTGTAAATCCATGTAGGTTAAATCCCTGATGTGGTTGGTTGTCCAAGAAAATTTTTGAATAATCGAAATCTTTTATTTGATTTCATTGCAGGAACGGGATGGTTACCAGCAGATTATTGCTTCATATGACCATGAGTCAACCATCATGAACTCTGATTCAATATTGAGGACTCGCATCAATACGTTGGAGGAGATGCTGACTGCCCTACGTCAGACGATAGATATGCAGGAATCTTCCCTGAAGGCTCCCACTTCACAGGGAGGCCAACTAATGACATCAGAGGTATCACTATTGCCATTTTACATTTGTCTCACGACAGATGGAAACAAGTTACAGCTTTTCCACCTCTCTCCTCTCTCTCTTCCACCTCTTCCCTCTTTCTCTTCACTTTTTCTTCCTCCCTCTCTCTCTTCCTATCTCTCTCTCTCTTCCTATCTCTCTCAATTTCTTTATTTTACACACAAGAAAGTAAGTTTCAAACACTGTATAGCTGTGAAAACAACAGAGAAAGATTGAGTATTTACCCTTCACAGACAAAAATCAGTTTCCAGCAGGCAACTAGGGGAGTTACAGCTATACTGTGTTCAAAGTTTACTTTTCTGTAAAATATCAACACAATTAGCGCTTAAAATGTTTATAAAATGTTCTCATGTGTGTGTGTGTGTAAATATCAAACAATGAGAATGAGTGCTCAACACCACATTGGTGGATAAAGATTGTTTATTTGTGGATTAAGGTTACCATGAAAATGTTAAGGAAGCCCTTTTACAGTTACGAAGCCTGTCACATGGAACATTGGTGTTTGTTTCCATTTTGATTGAAACATGAAAAGTCATGTAAAATCACAATAAAAATCACACAAGATTTTTGGATAAACAAAAACACAACATCAAAGGGAACAACTCTTGAATGATCATCTTCCTTGAATTTGACTTTTAGAAGAATCCAATTCATTCAAATATTCTCACCCATACAGACACATACACATACCTGCATTAATATTTTTCAACTTAAAAGTTTATATTTTGTGTACTTTATAGTTCATATTTAAATACATGTGCACCTAGTTGCCAAATGTTTATCACATGTTTTGGCATCAAAATTTAATTACATATTGCACCTTATTATTTACTGTTGCTGCAGACAGGTGTGACTTTTTACTTCATGTTTTTCGTTGTTATTATCTCTTGTAGCCAGTGGCATCCTGTATGCTCCAGTCTGCTGCAGCTATGTCTACCTTGAGAGATGTTAATGAAAAAATAGATTTACAACTCAGGTAAATAATTTATATGTATCTGCCTGCCTATTTATTAGATTGTCTCTGTACCCACATTTACAATAATAGTTTACTATATATATATATATATATATATATATAT
>NC_069003.1:17285477-17286626 GCF_001194135.2 Octopus bimaculoides
TATTTTTAACATGTTTCGGTTCTAGTAAAAATGAACCTTATCAAAAATACATATTTAAAAAAATGAAATTAAATGAAGAGTTCATAATTAGTTCCTTACTGGTGTCAAGATAGTTCACGTGGGGGCATTTTTTGTTGGTTGTAGTAGTAGTAGTGACCCTGTTGGTAATGGTAAGTGGCAGTGACCTCTGTCCGTGTCAGTAGCAGTAGTTAATTGGTTGTAGTGGTAGGGGTGGAAGCAGCAGCAGCAGCAGCAGCAGTAGTAGTGACCGAAATAGCAGCAGTAGTAGTGACAGTTATAACAGTAGTAGTAGCAGCAGCAGCAGCAGCAGCAGCAGTAGTAGTGATAGTAGTAGCAGTGATTGTTAGTAGTGACCTTAATAGTATTAGTAGTAGTGACGGTAATAACTAATATATGGCTCAGGGTGTTTAAACTTAGCCCGAATTTTCTAATAAAATGAAGCTCTTTGTTTTGATGTTGGGTGAAAGTTGTGTTGTAATTAAATTGGTAAAGTGGGAAGGTCGTAAACTTTGGATTTTTATTCGGTGTACATCTATGTGGTCGCTGACAGGTATTTTTCTGTATTCAGGATTCCTGATTTGGGATTTATGTAATGCCATCCTTTTTCGTAGGCTGTTTTTTGTATGGCCTATATATTGCCTATTGCATCCTGTGCATGTTATTACATAAATTAGGTTTTCCAATGCACAAGTGAAGTTTTTTCTGATGATGAAATGATGGCCTTGTTCCAATGTGTATTCCGAACCTTCTACTAAGATGGTACAAATCCCGCAGTTTGGCCTTCCACAATTTTTGACTGTTCGTTTTGTGGTTATTATTGGATGCAGTTTAGGCTGTGTTAAAATCTTCTTTAAGGATTTTGGCTGTCGTTTGCTTTTTATGATGGTGTGTGTTTGGAGGATTTGATTCATCCTTGGGTCTCCCTTGAGTAGGGCTGTGTTTTGGAGTATGGTATTGAAGGCCTTGTTGTTAAGTGGGTTGTGTGTAGAGATGTAGGGTAGGGTTTTTAATTTTCCATCCCCTTTTGGTTTTGGTTGTCTCAGGTCTTCTATATTCAGTTTAAGTGTTCGTTGGATTGCATTGTCTATTAGGGGTTGTGGATAATTCCTATTTTTGAGTGTAGCTCTC
>NC_069003.1:17287200-17291174 GCF_001194135.2 Octopus bimaculoides
ATAATTATTAAATATGAAGTAATTGTTTTGTAATATAAATCTTAGTCCTTCTATAACAAGCTCTTTATTTAAGCGAGTTGGTAGTTCAAAGGAGTAGTTGTTTAGCCAGAAAGTGATCGCTTCTATTCCTAAGGTGTGGGGGATGTTTGAATATATATATATATATATTCCCCGTAACTTTGCGGTTCGGCAAAAGAGACCGATAGAATAAGTACTAGGCTTCTAAAGAATAAGTCCTGGGGTCGATTTGCTCGACTAAAGGCGGTGCTCCAGCATGGCCGCAGTTAAAAGACTGAAACAAGTAAAAGAGTAAAAGAGTATATATATATATATATAAATATAGATAGATAGGGATACAATATCTAGGTGGATACCTTTCAAGCACTTAGTTATAATCCAAGTTAGGGCTAACCACATAAAGTTGTAATGAGCACCTAGAATTTTTTGAGACAAGGAGCCCCACTGTATTTTTTCTGATGGCTAAATCCTGGATGTGCTTCTTTGGATTATGAATATTTAACTGAGTGTATATCCAATACAGTAACAATGAGTATGGAGATTAGAACATGTGCATAATTTTTTTATTATTTCTACAATCAGTTACAGCATATGTGATTTAAATTTGCCTGATGCATTTTCTACTGCATAGGTATTCTGCAATTGAATTTGCATTCAGTTACTTTCAACTAGTGATTAGTCTATGCACCTCTATTCAAGGTCTACCCACTGACATATATTGAAGTGACCTGAGTTCATTTCAGTCTTCATCAGTGGGTGGATCTTAAAAGTAACTGAATGCAAATGCAATTGCTAAATTTCTATGTAACAGAAATGTGCATCAGGAAAATTTAAATCACATATGCTGTAACTGCCTGTAGAAATAATAAAATAAATTATGTACACATTCTAATCTCCATAATCATCGTTACTGCATTATATATACATACATGCATATTTGTGATTCTTGTACTCTCTCATAGCCACTATCAACTATAAACTAATTTAGATAAATAATATAGTTGTTTGATTCCTTTACTTCTTGCATGCCCATTAAAGTCACTCCTCCTAATTTCTCTATGAATTTGAATGTTATTTTCAAAATTCCACTTATCCAACAGTGTTGGTTGGAGTCATCATGATCAAAGTATTATCTCACCTGATTAAAATTTTACCTAAAGATGGTGGATTGTATTTTATGATGTAATCTATGATCACATAAACCCATTGCCTGCAATGAGCCCTATTTGGGGATCTGTTAAGAACAGTCTCTCTGCTGATTATTCATTGTATTCAAAGTAAATTGCTTATGTACATTGCATTTTCAGAGGTGTGTTTAACAATATTTAGTAGTTAAAGTTTGCCATTATTAGCTCTGGGTAATTCTAGAAGACATTTTATGTCATAAATTGCAATTTTTGAACCACAAAAATATTGACTGTTTTGAAAACTGTTTTTTTTTTTTTGCATTTCCCATCTATATCATTCATTGATATTTCATACACATTCGCATTTGATACTATAGTTTCAAAAATACTAAAATATTTATTATTGCAATTGAATAGAAAAGGATAAATATACTTTTTTTCAGCGATCCCCATTTGGAACTTTTCAAAAAATTTATCACAATTTTCAAAATAATTCACATAGGAAGAAAATTTAAATATCATATATTATTTTAACTCCTAAGACTCCTGGTAAAGCCAAAAATTATGAATAAAAAAAATTGGTAGTTAATGTGTTAATAAAATTCTACTGAAACAGTTGTTGTAATTTTTAAACACCCATTTGTCTTCTTTTACACAAACACACAAACACACACACACACGCACACACACACACACACACACACACACACATGTTACATATATATGTATATGTACAATATGCAGGATGTTTGGGCTAAATTTGACAGTTTAGATAAAAGGAAAAGAAAACACAATAACCTATCCAAAAGTAAAAGTATTTTAAGAAAACAAAAAATATCAACTAGATTATGGTTGGGTGATAAAGTAGTCTCACTCAACTTTCACAATGGCCTCAACATTTTTCCGGAATCCAGAACATGCACTTCTCACTTTGTCTCTGGAAAGATCTTTGAACACCTCCTTGATCTTGGACACTAGCTCAGCTGAGTGATTAGTGTCTTTCTAAAGTATGCCCCACACATAATCATCCATGGGATAACTATGGTGAAGTGGTAGAAATTCTCTGACAACCATTTCTCATTCTTTCTGGAGGTATGCAAGGAGCCAAATCCTTCTGTCACACATATGGCCTTCCAGTAACAATCATCTCCAACCAGGGATTGATCACAGTCTCTAGCATCTTCACATTGTCTTCTGAATTAAGCCTAAGGCCTTATTCAAATATGTTGGGCAGCATAATGTCACCCCCACTGGAGATACCTAAATGCCATCACTTTTCTGCTGGTCACGGTTTTGTAGTCTGTGTTGCAGTTGTCTATGTCATGTCTTACAGCCTTTACAGTGTTCTCAGAGCATTGTGCAAATCATCACAATACAGGTAACTGTTTCCCAATATTCAGATGGCTTCCAGTCCTCCATGTCAGCTAACTTTTACACAAATACAACTTTAATGTTTATGCTTTCCAGCATTGTTGATTGTTCACCAATGCATCAAGCTGTTTCTAAAAAAAGGAAGCAAAAAAATTCATGAAATTTTGCCAGAATACCTGCATATGGGTGTATATATATGAATAATATATACATATATATATATATATATATATATATATATGCATGATACATTTTTTGGTGTTATTTGTTATTGCAGAGAGAAAATAGCTGAACTGGAGAAAAAGTTAGAAATAGCTCTTGAGGAGAAGAACTACCTGGAGATGAAATTGGAAGAACGTCAATTACAGGTAAATGATAAATGATAGAAGTTTAAGGGATTACATCAGCTTTGACTGATCTCCACTACAGATGGCAGTCGATACTGGTGTTTTGATGAGTACAATATAGGTGCCTAGGTAGGGTTCATAGATTATTGTTCAGTTGCCATCATCATCAACATACACATTGATGGATCGGATGGCTTGACAGGATCTGATGCAGCCCAAGGATTGCATTGCTTCAGTGTCTGTTATGGCATGGTTTCTATGGCTGGGTACCTTTCCAAATGTGTACCCCTTAACAGTATGTACTGGGTGCTTTATTCATGCCACCAACACTTGTGGGGTTGCCATGTGGCTTGCAAGACTATGAACTTCGAATACAGAGGAGGAATTTTATGCTAGGAGAATAAGGAGTAGAGAGAGGTATAGAACGAGGGGGAAAGGGTCACAGCAGAACAGGTTTCAGAAGAGAGAGTGCAGGGTTTAGAGCTGGAAATTAATAATCAGTATATATATATATATATATATATATATATATATATATATATATATCTACATGATAGATTCTCTCATCATAAACAACAAATGAGGGTTTAGTAACATAAAACAGTAATCCTGTTCTATGGATACACATGTGTCTCTTGAGGTCTGCTGGTGCCTTGCAAACCTTTTGGCAAATGGAACAAGTTGAGTACTCAGTTTGCTCAAGTGCTTCTGGATCACTACTATATAGGTGCAGGCATGGCTGTATGGTAAGAAGCTTGCTTTCCAGCCACACGGTTCCACTGCATGGCACCTTGGGCAAGTATCTTCTACTATAGGTCAGGCTGACCGAAGCCTTATGAGTGGATTTGATATATAGATGCTGAAAGAAGCCCACGTATATGTATATATATAAATATATATATATATGCACGTGTCTTAGTGTCTGTGTTTCTTCCACACCACCCCTTGACAGTTGGTGCGGGTATGTTTATGGCCCCATAACTTAGCAGTTCAGCAAAAGAGACTAAGAGGATAAGTAACAGGCTTAAAAATAAAATTAGTCCTGGAGTCGATTCATTCAAGTTGGTGAAATCAAATGACTGAAACAAATAAAAGATAATAGTTATATATA
>NC_069003.1:17291274-17304248 GCF_001194135.2 Octopus bimaculoides
TGCCCTTCCTAACACCAACCACTCTGCAGAGTGGACTGAGTGCTTTTTATCTGGCACTAGCAAAGTGAAGTTAGTTTTGGCATGATATTTCACAGCTGGATGCCCTTCCAAATACCAACCACATTACAGTGTGGATTGGATGCTTTTAACATGGCACCAGCATTGTCGGGATAACCAAGTAACTCGCAAGACAAGGAATTATGAGAGAGGGGTAGGGCATTTGAGGAGGGGAACTTGTGTCGGAGGATGAAAGGTTAGAGTATGACAAAGAGACAGAGAGACAGAAGCAGGTGTTTTGCCACAACAGAGGGGGCATTAGAGAAGGTGATCCAGTATCAAATGATGAAATGTTAGAGTGTAACAGGGAAATAGAAAAACAGAAATAGATGTCTTGCTATAGAGGAGGTACATGGTTACCCAGTGAGAGAGAGAAAGAGAGGTAGAGAGTGAGAGAGAGGTAAAAGAAAGAGGCTAGAAACAAGTATGCTGATGTAAAGGAGATACTTGGTTACCTGGTCATAGGAAAACAAGAGAGAGAGAGTGACAAAAGAGAAACAGAGAGAGAGAGTAGAAAACAGTCAAAGTGTAAGAGGGAGCAGAAGAGAGATGGTGTAGTGCTAGGGTATACTCACAAGTAACAAGAACATGAGTGTAGAACCTGGTTAGAAAAATCGGGTGTAGGTGTTGGGGGGTGTTGGGGGAGCAGCGATACAGTGAGGGCAAGAAAGGGGATTGGAAAACAATCATAATTTATGAAGAGGAAATGTGAAGAAGAGAAAGATGCAGTTAGAAGAGGAGTTGTAGTTCAATTTCTTAGGGTAGAGTGGGTGGGACACAACTCTTGTAGCACTCAGTTTTGTGGATGGGTCATATCTCCAAATATTTCAGTCCACTGTCATTTCCTCAATGAGCCCCAACATTCTAAGATCAGTCCTCACCACTTCATCCCATGTCTTCCTGGGTTCCCCACTCCCACAGGTACCATCCACTTTCAGTGACAAGCACTTCTGTATACAGCTGTCTTTACTCCTACACATCACAAGTCCAAACCAATGCATTCTCCTCTCCTGCATACCACATTTAATTTCTCTTATGTTTTTTCTCTCAATACAGTTGTGCTCTGTCAGTCACATACATTGATGTTGCAAATCCAATTGAGCATACTACCTTGTCCTCTGTAGTCAGAGTCCCTGTCTTACTACCATGTAACATAGCCATTCTCTCACAAACATCATACAATCTACCTTTCACTCTGAGAGAGAGCCCTTTTGCTGCCAACAGAGGTAGCAGTTCTCTAAACTTCCTCTACCCTATTCTTATTCTAGAAACAATATTTTCAGATCATCCACTACAATGGTCACCTAAATAGTAGAAACTATCTACTACCTCAAAAGATCTTCCTGAGCATTTGAGAGAGTTTAAGTCCCTCATGCTCATAGTACTTACTGTTCCTGCGCATCTGCCACACATGAAAGTGACCTTATCTGATAACCTTCTCACAATTCCACTGCATCTCTTATGTGTTCATAGCTTACACTTAGTACAGCAAATTTAATTACATCCTACTTCTTTCCTACAGAGCCATTTGTCAGCTGGAATGAAAGAGTCTTATCTCCTTTCTTGTTAATAACAACATTAGTCTTAGCTAAGTTAATTTTAAGGCCCTTTCATTCCAGGTTTTGCTTCCAAATCTGGAACTTCTCCAATTCTGCAATAAGAGCAAGATCATCAGCATATAGAAGTTCCTATGAGCATCCAGTTTTGAAATCATCTGTTATGGCCTGGAGAACTATGCTGAATAAGAATTATGATGAATATATGCACACACGCATACATACATGCTCACGTTATATCACTAAAAATATACGAAACTTTGATGCTTTCTTTAAATACTCTCTGTTTTGTTCCACATACTTTATTCCTACAATTTAAAATTCTTTCTCTCTCTAAAAATTTTCCAAAAATTCTACTTGTATGGATGCCAAAATATAACTTTGCCAAAGTACTTGCATGTGTGAGGCCAAGGACAAACTCTTTTGTTGCCAATTTGCACTACAAATACGTATGTATATTCCTAGTGTTCATTTACAGAACATACTTGACGTAGACATACACATATACATATGTCTGCATAGACACATACATATGTACATAGGTAGACATATACACATACATATCTGCATAGCTATACATCTCCACACACATATATATCTGTATGTATGTATGTATATGTGTATGTATGTATGTATGTATGTATGTATGTCTCTTCTATTTTTTTATTATTATAATCTTCCACTTTGTTTCCAACAAAGATATAAGGCTCCATCTTTGGGATGTAGTTAATGTAGACAAATTCACGTTTGGAACTTGAGAAAAGTCTTGCATATTTTTACTGTTCCACTCACAGATTGCACTTGTAATGTATGAAACAGCCAGTCACTTTCTCTTTCTAAAAATCCCAGTTTATCCAGAATCTCCTTTTAGCATTTACTAAAAAAACCTAGTGCTCCAATTATTATTGGTATGACTATGAATTCATAGTCTGAATATAGAAGCTGGAGGTTTTGAAGCAGTTGTCCATAGATATCCTCTTTTTCTTTGATTTTCAAAGAGATATTTATATCTACAGGGCAGCTAACCTCTATGATGATACATGCCTTTGCCCCTCTATCCCAAACAACAATATCTAGCCTGTTATGTTTACATTTGACAAGTTTTGATGAGAATATTCTACCAGTATTCTTTGAGTTGGTGTTTATAAATGCATTCCATAACAGAGAGATTTTCTAAGTTTATTTCAGGATAGTCTTTTTTGCAGATGGTATTGTAAATTGTTTTAGCAACAACATCGTGCCCCATAGGGTGGTAGTACTGTGACAACAGTTTAGAACAGCTGCTAATCACATGCGTACATGCATAATGTCTTCCACGGAAACATGACATAGTCTATACAAGCGGTTGCAACTCGGGATTACAAGAGCATCACTGTCTCTCTTGTTCACCAGATACTTTGTGGCAATCTCCTGTTTCTGGATTGCAAATGCATAGCCTTCAAAGTGTGATGTGATGTAGTGGTCTTGTGTCCAAGAGAGGCTGCACTTCATGTCAATTCTATTGTCTTCTTCAAGCTTCCAGGCAACATACCCATGCATGGTCCTTTTTTATTTTGTATGCTGAGTGCTTTCCATCCAGGTCTTCTCTGAGGTAAGAGAGCCCAGCTGTTTTGTGGCTGTGTAGGAGATCATCAGGAAGAGAGTGTTTCTTCAGGAGTTCACTGCCAACTCATACAATGTGGCTCATTTCACTTTTCAGCTCTGCATTAATATATTTATTTTTGCTGCTGTTGTTTAGCAGGTGTTGCCAGGGGCCATTCAATCAATTTTTTTTAACAATCTAAGTATGTCACAAGGTTTCCAGATATGAGTTCTACTCACATGTCAAGTTTCATCAAAATCAATAAAACGATGTAGGAGGAGTTAGCTAACAACGCCACAAACAAACACGCACCAATTTACCACATATGTAGTAGATGTATGTATGTATGTATGTATGTATGTATATATGTATGTATGTATGTTCAAATTACATGGTTCATATCCTGCAGTCCAACAGCTTACAGTTCATTTACCCCAACAGCAATACATTTACTTTAATGATGATGATGATATTGAACATGTTATCCACACAAATGACAGGTCCACTCTCACTGAATGGATGAAACTTAACCGGGAATCACCAGCTAACTCACTTGCACGTACATTACACTATACTGATTTCCCTGAGTTTTACACATGGAATAATAGTGAGAAAATGTGGCATCTCAGAAAAAATAATATACACTCAATTGGGTGTGTCTCCTTTGGTTCACCAAAGGAACAAGAGTGATTCTAAGAGCTTTACTATATCATGGTATAGTTTGCCATAGTTATAAAGGAGCTGCAATGGAACTGGATTTAGCACATGATGACCATGAATACTATCAGACAATGGAGTTTGCAAATATTTCAGCTACTCCATATCAGATGCGAAAACTTTCCTGCTTCATTCTTAATTACTGCATTCTATATGTATACTTATGTATATATCTTACACAAATATATGATACAATGTAAAATATGCTATCTTGATATTTGTGAGTGTCTATTGAGCGAAAACACCCAAAGCTCCACGAGGCTCCGGCAGAGGAGTGGGGTAGTGAAGCCTGCTGTACACTTTCACCACAACTTTCTCTCACTCTTTCTTCCTGTTTCTGTTGTACCTGTATTTCAAAACACCAGCCTTGTCACACTCTGTGTCACGCTGAATCTCCCCGAGAACTACATTAAGGGTACACATGTCTGTGGAGTGCTCAGCCACTTGCACGTTAATTTCATGAGCAGGCTATTCTATTGATCAGATCAACTGGAACCGTCGTCATAACCAACAGATCATCACTTTGAGAAAGTATATGATATGATATGATATGATATGATATGTATGCATGCGTGTGCATGTATATGCACATGCATGTGTACATGTATGCACAATCATATAAACACATACATGCGCACACTAAAATACACATACATCTACACGTACGTACATACATATTAATCTATGTACACTCATACAATTATATATAGCTACATATATGTATTTTAGTATCATGCATCTCAACACCTATGCATAGATTTCTATATGTAAAGGGGTGATTATACTCCCAAGTGGAATCTGGGTGTTACCCCGTTCGGATTTACAGTTGAGAGTGGATTTGTATTCCTGTATACAGACAGCTTCAGTGACTTGTCTCAGTATTGCATCAGTGGGATGTGTAGATAGGATGTCTGACCTAAGTTTCCCTAAGGAGCCATTGTGACTGTCTACAGCATGCTGATAGAAGATGGAGTTTGGTTTTTTATCAATGTAGTTGTCCAGGTGTTCTTTGAACCTATCATTGATGCTCCAAGAAGTCTCACCAATATATGACTCTGAGATAATCGTGCAAGTCTCTTCTTGGCACTTAATCTGGTATACAGTGTTTTCCTTTTTGCAGTTCACATGTGGATTTGTAGAAAATACTGCACAATTATTCTGACACATGATTTTATCAAATGGGTATGACTTACTTAATACAGATTTGATAGTCCTACCTGTCTTTTCTACAACTTTGATGTTAAGGCCAGTTGTGCACAGGATAAATGCCCTACTTAATTCTATATATATATGCTTATGAATATAACAACATATAAGCATAAGGATCTAGTTTCTTTCATTCGCAAAATATGCATTTTTTAAAAAGAAGTAAAAAAATTTGAAAATCGGCTATAATAATGTAGCCTTCCAGTCTCATTGCTTTGAAGGTATGATATTGTGGAGAAAAAAATTGGAGAAAAAAGGTACAGAGGTTTAAAAATCGAAAAAACTGGGTATTTTTAGCCAATAGCGAGGCAGAAATTTTCTGCATTTAGGGAGCGGTGTCAACTTTAAGATTGTATCCTGTAAAATTTATAGTTTAGTGTCTAACCTGTTCATTGTAGGTTTCTAAATAAATAGAAATACCTAATTTCATTGTAGGTGTAGGTGCAGTTACTCCCCTTGACAGCGGGGTTAAACCAGTTGAACAATGGAGGGCATACGCTGCAACATTAAGGTTCAGAGACTCATCTCTTCCTCTTTCTGCATCGGAACATGAGACTGTGAAGATGTAACCTAACTGTCTCTTTCTCATACCACACGCCAGTAGCAAATAGGAGCTAATGCACAGAAGACCATGGCCTCCACGCATCAAACCATTTTCATTTATCATTCGGTTTGTGTATGTACGTGTGGCTACATTAAAGGTATATAAAGTCACAGCTTTGGTTTACGTATTCTTTATACCAGGTTTCCTGTCAAATAATATTACAGCCTTCTGAGTAGAGTCACATTAGATGGAATACAATCTATTCATGATGGAATACTTAGATGGAATAATGTGCCTTAGCTCCTATCTGCTACACATTAGATGGAATACAATCTATAGGTTTCTAAATAAACAGAAATACCTAATAAAATCAACACATATCGTTTTACTGTTTCTTTTGTCTCTTCATTGATTTATGTTTTTATCATTTTTTAATATTTATTATATTAATATATTTGTCAGCATGTGTTTACTTTATGCATATTTCAGTATTATGTATACCTGTCATGTATTTGTGTACATCATTAATATGTAAGTGCGTGCATGTGTGTGTGTGTGTGTGTGTGTGTGTGTGTGTGTGTGTGTGTGTGTGTGTGTGTGTGTGTGTGTGTGTGTGTGTGTGTGTGTGTGTGTGCATATGTATGAAAAGGGGGTGTCTGTCTCCAAAACTCCAAAGTTGAGTAACGTTTTCATGCTTGGATTTGTAAACTATGATAAGAATAACACTGGTCAACAAAGAATTTGTCCCAAGGAAAAGAATACCTGTATCTTATATGTTTCTGCATGCAGAATTCAAAAATAATGTCAGATTATCTATATCACCCGTAGTTTCTCTGTTCCACGATATCTCTATTCCTAATTTAAATTTTTATGAATAGAATTAACCTCATGAAATCATAAATCCAGCTATCTGAGCCAATGAGTCCTAAAAATTTATGAAATGAAAGATATGTAAAAATACTAACACACAGAAAAAGTACAGAAAAATACTAACACACAGAAAAATATGTAATATACTAACACACAGAAAAATTAAAACAAAACATGCGGGTGAAATCAACATAGACAACAGCACTGACAACAGTGAACCACTAACAAGGTACTAATGCCACACTGTCTGTTGATTGGCTGAAATTACCTGAATTTCCCAACTTTAATTTCAAATAACATCAGATTCTTTACTTTGCGAGATAAAGTAATTGGTTGATTGTAATCAAAATTCAGAGTTGTATCGATACTCCAAAATTGAAAGCAATCTGAGCAAAATGAAGGGATGGCTCATTTTGCGAATGAGAAAGACTAGATCCAACCATAATACACACACACACACACACACATACACACACTCTCTCACTCTCTTTCTCTCTCTCTTTCTCTCTCTTTTTCCATGTGAACAAGCAAACCCCCACACACACACTCTACATTCTTTATTTCATGAATATATTACACACTCTCATAAACACATATACATATACATAGATGCACATATATACATACACATTAGCATATATCTCAGAAAAAACAACCTACATTAAAACTTGCCTGTTTATATAATTAAATTAATCACTCTCATCTTATTTAACAACTACAACAGTAACAACTAAAAAAAAAGAGAGAGAGGAGAGGGGGAGGAGGAGGAATGAAGGGTGTGTAAAAATGTAGGAAAAACCAGAAATTGAGAAAGATGGTAATAATGATGATGATGGTAAAGATAATGATGATAACAACGATGCTGTTGATGATGATGACAACAATGACAATGAAGAAGAAGAAGAAGAAGAGGTATGGTTGTGAAAAGAGAGAGGGTATCTTCCCCGGCTCCCACCCTCAGTTTGCTCCTCCTCTCTACCTGCATTTCACTCACCACCACCAGCCTGCACTTGAACTGCCGGAAACATCTCAATTAAGTCAATAAACATTGAGCTCTGGGTGGGGTGGAATAAGGGTGGTGTACTGATGCATATAACACATGGTGGTAGTGCTATATGTGTATGTGTTAGTGTGACAGTGTGTAGCTGTAGTGTATGGTGGTGGTGGCAGTGGCATTGGCTATAATGGTGGTGGTTGTAGGGAGGTGGTGATAGTGTGACAGCATGTATGATGTTGGTGTGGTACTGGTTTTGGTGGTGGAGGTGATGGTGATGTTAGCAATGGTGGGTAGTGGTGGTGATGGTAGTGATGATGATGATGGTGGAAGTTATAGTGACAAAGAAATCAATGAAATTTTCATTGAAACATAGAGAATGAGATTTGTAAAAGGATTATGTGAGGATGTGATGGGGTGATACACAATAGTGTATAGAGTTGTGGTGGAAGCAATAGTGGTAATGGTGATGGTAGTGTCAGCGGTGATGATGGTGTATAGCATGTACAGTGCTTGTGTTGGTGGTAGTACATAGTGTATGCTGTTGGTGGTAGTACATAGTATATAGTGTTGGTGGTAGTACATAGTATATAGTGTTGATGGTAATACATAGTGTATGGTGTTGGTGGCAGTACAAAGAGCATAATGTGATTGAGATAGATTATTTACTGGTTTGAACACTATTCAAACTTAAAAAAGACAGGCAAGCTGTTGAAATATTGTTCAAATCAATAAGCAATCGATTTCAATTGCTTAGTGAAATCACGAGTCAATCTTTCCAATCCCTAAGAGACAAACTTTCTGTTGGAGCTCTCCTTCAGTCATTTGTCTATATCTTGGCTTTCTATTCACAATGCACCAATTATTATAGGCATGACCCTTACTGTTCTCATGCTCCAAATTCTTCCTATTTCAAATTTCAAACGATTGTATTTTTTTTGTTTTTCTTCCACTTTCTTTACAATCCTTGAATCAAATGGGCATGACAGGTTGATAAGCAAGCAGCTTTGCTTTTCTTTATCTATAATCGTAATATCTCATCTATTGTTTTTGTTGTGGGGATAATAGTAATAATGGTACACCCCTCCCATGTGATAAGTGGTATATGCTATTCACTATAAATAAGGTGACGTTGGTCAGCGTAAGAGAGAGTACAAAGTAGAAGGTCTTAGACAGTCATGGTCTTTACTGGTCTAACAACTATATTGCTATGCCAAAGTGGGTGTTATAACAATCTAACATTTAAGGATTGCAACAGTGGCAATGAGAAATTAGCAAACTCACAAGGAATTAATAAACTCACAAGGAGTTACAAAATGCACAAAAGCTTTTTGTGCAAATTTTACGGTATAAAAAAATCATAAAATTATGGAAAATTTGTTAGCCAGTTTGCTTGAGTTGCAAAAACAGCAACAACAGCAACTGAAAGAAAAATAACAGAAGCAGCTACAATTGCAAGAACAACAACAACTGAAAGAACAATAACAGTGGCAGCTGCAACTGCAAGAACAACAGCAGAAACAACAACAATTACTATTACAGTAACAAATGTTACAATTAATGAATAGTCAGTTGTCAGGAAATGCTGAAAAAAATGTTCTTGCCAGATTATGTTGCGAACTCAATAACAGAGTTTTTTAAGTACGAACCAGAGGAAGGAGTTACCTTTGAGGCTTACCATAGAAGATAAGAACAAATCTCCAATAAAGCGTGCAAAGATTGGGGTGACGATATGAAAATGTGTTTAATCATAAGAAAACTGGCAGTAGGAGAACATGAGCATTACAGCAATTATGTACTTCTGAAAAACCTAGTGACATAAACTTTAAAGATACCATAGAAATATTGTGTAAAATTTTTAGTAAGAAAAGCTCGTTGTTCAATTCATGTTGGAAATGTTTGAATCTAGAAAAGAACAACGAGGAGGACTACATCACATATGCTGGTAGCGTTAACAGGGAATGTGAAAAGTTCAAGCTGGACAAATTAATGCCAGATATGTTCAAGTACCTGATATTAACTCAGGGACTAACTGCAGAGAAAGACAGCAGTTAGAACAAGAATTCTCACTAAGCTGGAACAAAACCAAGCTGTAAGCTTACAACAAATGTCAGAAGAGTGGGAAAGAATAGTAAATTTAAGACATGACACAGAGAAAATTGAACATAAAGATTGCTCCCAAGTAAAACAAGTGTAAAATAGAGAGCAAGTATGCACTAAAAAACAGTACAAACAACAAAAATCAAGAAATAAACCCATGATTTGCATGTGGAGGTCAACACCTGAGAAAAAACTGCCCATTTAAGAAAGCGAAATGTTTCCATTGTGTAAAAATTGGACATGTAAAAGCACACTCTAAAACAAAGATAACAAAACGTTGGAACAAAGAAAAAAGAATAAACAAGATGTCATCAAAATAAAATAGTAATATAACCAAGAAGAAATTTGTAAATGTGAAAATTAAAAATAGATTAAAAATACAGTTAGATACTATGAAAAAACTTGGAAATATATCGGTAAACCAAAATTAATTAAATCTACAAAAAGCTCACATGGTGTTCCAGGCAAAAGATTGTGTTTTGTCAGTGAATTTGTGTAATGTAGAATTTTATGACCAAATGAAAATGTCAAAAATATATGTACTAAAAAATTCAGTTAATCTATTTGGCACAGTGTAGATAGAATTGTTCAAATTGTGGAATATGCCCATAAGTGATTTTTATCAGTTCAGTTGAAGGTTCAAATGTGGCTGAGGAATTGAAACAAAACATTTCCAAATGTTTTCTCAAAGGAACTGGGCTGTTGCACGAAAACAAAGGCCAAAATTGCAATAAAACCAAGTGCAACACCAGTATTAAACCAAAAACGGAACATACCATGCGCAGAAAAATTACCAATGATAAAAAGTGAACCTTGGCCAAAAGTAGATGTTCTGTGGTCAAGACTACACATTAATTTTGCTGGTCCTTTAAATGGTTCTTACTTCTTAGAGGTAGTTGATAGTTTCTCTAAATGGCCAGAAATTTGTAAGTGTAAAAAACCAACCTCCTCAACTGTGACAAATTTTTTTACACAAGCTGTTTGTGAGATTTGGCATCCCAGACGCGATAGTGTCTGACGATGGAACAATTTGAAGCCACTTGATGCGACCCTCAGGCATCAGTATGTCGACCAGTGTCATCGAATATAGTCCTACTTCCACATGGTGCCTCTTTGCTTTGCTGTGCCTTTCCTCTGTTCGTTGATTTTTGCGATGGCAGAAATGAAACAACGCACTTCTGTGAAATTCTGTTTTCTGCTGGGGAAAACGGTGGCTGAAACAGTTGCCATGCTTCAAACAGCTTACAAGGACGCTGCAATGAGAAAAACACAAGTTTACAAGTGGTTTCCAAGCTTTAGGAATGGTCACTTCTCACTTGAAGACCAACCTCGTTCAGGGTGACCATTGACCTCCGGAATGAATGAAGACATCATGAAAATTCATGAACTTGTAGCGGAACCTTCTCTCTCGGGTATCTATTTACAAATGATAACGTAGCGGCTAACATCTAGCTTCGATGGTCCTGAGGTGGGAGCTGCATACCATCTAGCTTCTGTTTTGCGCCAGGGTGCATATCAACCAATCGTGGCCTTCTGTTAAGGTCACGTGAGAGAGTCTTTCTGCCTTTTCTGGTGAGCCCTTTTTTATCTATAAATAAGCCTTTTATCCACGCCAGTTTGTCGCGACTTCAAACCTTTTCAGGTCTAGTCGTAGACCATCTCACAGAACACAGCTCCAGCCAGTTTCCAGCGACAACGTCAACACCACCGATCTACTGTCTACTACAGTCCCGTCGCCAGCGCCAACACCACCACCAGAGTACACACCAACAACAGTAACCTCGGTTCCTTCTCAATACTGTGTGGATTGTTTCCACCATGACGATAACAGTCAGAACAACCTGCGAGAGCCTTCTGTACCAAGTGGCCAGCTCAGTATCGACGCTCAACTTCACACACAGCATGTGACACCAGCTCTGCTATTCGCCCACAACTTCTTGCATACGAACATTCTACCTAATGTGTAACTCTTCTATGAACTGGTACTTCTTATCTTTGTTCAGGACGCTTATCTACTGTGTTACAGACTCTCATTCCATGTTCTGTATTTCTCATTCACATATGCACACATTTATTGTATACATACTCTTGTACAAGAAGGCCTGTCTTATGCATTGTATTACTTATATTGCCGCATGCGCGCGCACACAGACACACAGTTGACTACCCTAATAAAACTTACTCTTTATATATCTAACGGTTGTCTCTCTCTTTCCTTACTGGCATTTCCTCGCATTACACATGTGAGCCCTCGCATGTCATATATTATGTTTTTGTGTCGACCGTGCAACACACTAAAAGGAGCCTCTTCCGTTCATCGCCATTCTCCTTTGGTTCGCACGGTCGTTCTCCACAAACTGATCATGGAGGACCATCACTGACGAACTTGTTGATATGACTGGTGTGTCTTGGAGCTCCTGCCAACGAATTTTGAGCGAGGAACTACGAATGAAAAGAGTTGTAGCAAACTTTGTGCCTCACTTGCTCACGGAAAATCAAAAGAGGTCACTACTGAATGCGTGTCGGGAACTGAAAGGACAGTTGGAAGTTAATCTGAACCTTTTTTCCGAAGTCATCACTGTTGACAAAAGCTGGTGCTACAAAAAACGATGGAGGCATTAAAAGGTTTCACTTCGCAAGAGTTCTAGGACTGTTTCGAATCATGGAAAACGTGCCTGGACCAATGTGTAGTGAAAAGGTGTATCAGAAGATGTTGGGGTAACAGATGCAATAGGCATGTGGATGCCTTCAAAGTAAACAATGGAATAACATCAGTCTGTAGTTTAAATAATTTATTTAAACGACACATGCATTTGCTTGTGGTATACACAAATTTTCTCTACATAAATTTGTTGCCAACTATTTTGAGCAGGCAAAGAAATCAACAGGATACATCTGTGGATATGATAGGGTAGAAATGAACATGTTGGTCATTCATACCGGTCGTTCATGTTGAATATTGGCCTTCTATCTCGTGCGCGTCTCTCTCCGTCCCTGACTTGACTGTCTGTCACTTTATCACTGTATTTATAGAAGGACAGACATACCACAGGAGAAATTGTGTCTCAATAGGTCAACTCCTGTCCATTTGAACTTCAACTGACATGACTGAGGTCAGACAATGAAATTTCTTTCGCGCCTATTTGGTCAGTGGTGAATCAGACGAGCGAGAATCCTTAGATTTGGTTTCGAATCTAAGCTCCGAGGGTCCAGATGGACTATATGTAATCTGAACCTTTCCCCACTTATTTTTTTTTTTTTTTTTTACGGAATCCCACGTTTTAGGCTATGGAGATTCCGATTCTGAAAAAAAAATTTCAAAAATCTCAATTTCAAAATTTCGATTCC
>NC_069003.1:17304258-17305171 GCF_001194135.2 Octopus bimaculoides
ATATAGATCCACAGGGTAGACCTAACCCTAACTCAAACCCTAACCCTAACACTGCTTGGTGGGGGGGGGGAGAATTGAAATTTTTCAAACAATTTTTTTTCAGAATCGGAATCTCCATAGCCTAAAAAAAAAATTAATAAGTGGGGAAAGGTTCAGATTACATATAGTCCGTCTCTACCCTGTAAACATATAAAACTAAATGAATAAACTAATGCAAAATTCTGGTTTCTTTTTGATACCCCCTAGCATACTGAGAGCGAAATGTTAAGTCGATAATGATGGTGATTGTAGAGGTGGTAGACATTGACTTCCTGGCGTTGATAGAGAACAGCAGTAAGCAGAGGAATAGAGAAAGACAGAGATAAGCAGATGATGGTGGGAGGGTGGTGGTGACGAAGATGTAGTAGTCTGCGTAGAGGAAGGAGAATAGTTATCCTAGATAGAAAGGAAAAGAAAACGAGTAATACAGAAGAGGAGAGAAATATTGAAATGGACAGAAGAACAATAAACAGACAGAAAGACTGAAACAGAGGGAGAAGGGAGAGGACATGAATGTGTGAAATAAGTTGCGCGTGCGCTTATATATATATATAGAGAGAGAGAGAGAGAGTGAGAGATATAGACACGTAAAATGTTTACAGATAATAAAGAGAGAGGAATTGGTTGAGAGAGCTTTTAACTTGTGGGATGGCAGTACGCAGCTTCCGTTTTGTGGAATTTTATTTTCAAAATGTTGAGAAATGATTTGTAGATTGTTGAGGGTAATCATGACCCGAAGATCAATTTGGTTTGTAAGAGAAATCTCCTCTGGAAAAAGGTTTTTAATACGAACTGGCAAAATGCATCGCTTCGGTAAGATCTCTTCTGCTTGTATACAGATATAATTATACGCACACATATATACCCGCGCATG
>NC_069003.1:17312205-17329721 GCF_001194135.2 Octopus bimaculoides
AATGGTTTTTAAAAAAACTTAATAGCGTTCCGTTCATCATTATACACATCCATCACATTCTGTTAAAATGTCTTGTTGATGAGTTTGGTTTATTTCTTTCTTTCCCGGATGAGATTAAATTGTTTTACACTATTTTATTCCTTTGGAATAATACCAATGTTGTCTTTGAAACATGTGTCAGAAGTAAAAGAATTTGAATAACACCTGCGTTTAACTCCATTTATTTATTTATATATATTATACAAAATATTTCACATCAACCCGGAGTTTCTACCTTTACAAACAGGGTGTTACGCCCTCATTACTTGTGTGATTTTTTCCTGCCCTGGTAACTGTTTATTCTTAACGTGTTAATTGTAAACAATGGAAAAATACACACATCTATTTATATGTATATATATAACCTCACTTAGGTTCTATGGCATATGTACACTTACTCATACAAACTTACATGAAGATATAAGCATGCACACACACACACACACATGCTCACACAGCAAATTAAACAGATGCTTTGTCTTTATGAAAAAGGTGAGGTTGCAGTTAATTCATGCATGCCTTAAAGTAAATTATGATTATCAATTTGCTTAAAGATTACTCAAATTCATCGCCACTGCATTGTTGAAAGCTCATTTGTAAGCATCTTGACAGTCTTTCAGGAATCTTATTAATGATCTTATTGGTCCACAAAGTAGACAGGGATTCTTCAGAGCTGAGTCTACATCTACTGGAATGGATATTATACAGTTGTTGCTGCTTTACTATGGACGAAGTTATATCATATTTAATTTTATCCTCCTTAAATCACCACAAAATCAGTCAGTTGAATGCCTTTTGTTGACTTTCTTGAATGAATCAGCTGTTATCCCAATGTAAACATACAGTCCCCCACCCCCGTGTGTACAGTACATTTATATACAAGATTCTTGCACGTAGAGAGGTTCATTAACAAGCATTTTGTTTTTTCTCTGCATGAGTATTTTTTAGATTTAGTTGCATTTGTAGCAGTGCTGACTTCATTTTCTGATGCTGTTACCATGTTGGCTCTATCACTGTTATTGCTTCTATCATGATGTGGCTGCAGTGGGTGTTTTTCATTCTGGTTAGTATTTCCTTTCTTGACATTTTAATGTATATGATTGTCTTTTCTATTTGTTGAGCCAGAAGTAGTTCGCTCGTCATAAGTCATAGTTCCAGTAGGTGGGTTATTCAACAGTTGGTTCATTTTACTATTATTAATGCAGTGCATATGGTGCTCTAAATTCATAGTTAACATATGATACTGTGTGTCTATTAAAAATAGCATGGTATTTATTTGATTTGGGGAAACATCTGTCTAAAGCAGCCAAAAATATCATAACTGTCTTCATTGAAACATGTAAACCTTGGATTGGGTTGTACCAGTGTACATCATGATTTTTATATTTGTTGGCTTATTTGTTCTGGTGTGTTGCACAGGGTTGAGACAATTTATTGTTACGAGCAGTAGTATGATTGTGTTGTGTGTCTGAGTTTTGGTTTGTAGTTTATTGCCTTGGTTAATTCTTTTTTGAGTGTTTGTTTACTGTAACATTGTGTTGATGTTTAATGTGTATTATTAGTGGAGGAATTGGCAGAGTTGTACAGGGTGTCCACAAAAATACTCCCTGATTTCAAACAGGTATAACATATAACTTTATTGTAATAATCTTTCACAATAAGTAGCTTCAGATGCAAGATTTCATTCAGATTCATGTGGTATAGGGTAGCATTAAAGGCACTCAATATGCGTCCCTCTGGTTGCTCAGCAAACATCAATGCAATAGTCCAGTCCAGTCCAGTCCAGATGCTCTGCAGCATATTTGGAGTTATGCGAACTGCTACAGTGATCGAAATTTTCACCTTTCCAAGGTTACAGGTAGCAGTGGTACCCCTAAAAAAAAAAAAAGTCACAAACAGATCCAGTGACCTCGCAGGCTGCTTGCAGAACACCTGATCATCTTGTCCAGCATGACCAATCCATCTGTTTGGCAGCGATATGCCAGTGCGGTGGAGCACAATCTTGCTGGAAAAGGTAGTTATCACCCTCAGCAGTTAGTTGTGGAAACATCCAATTGGTCAGCATCTCCAGGTAACTTTGACCAGTAACAGCAGTTCCTCCTTCAAAGAAGAAAGGGACCATACACTGCCCTCTCTGATACGGTGCAAAACATTAAATTTTGGTGAATCTCACTCAATTTCCTGGGTAGTGTGCAGATTTTCAAGCCCCCATATCCACATGTTATGCCTATTGACTTTGCTGTTCAAGTAAAATGTCACCCCATCACTGAAAATGATTTTTGACAGCAGGTTATCATTATCCTCCATTAATTGCTGGATATTCTCACAAAATTCAAATCATGTTCCATTAACTTTCGGGTGGAGTTTTTGGATTAATTGCAGCTTAGGTGCTTATGTAGGATCTTACAAACTGTGCTTTTGGTGGGGTGTAACTCTTGGCTAGCTCTTCGTATTGACTCTTTGGCTCTGTGCATGAATTTTCTTGTAACTCGATCAATCATTTCCTCTGAGACTGATGGTCAGCCAGAATGTCCCTTTCTTTGATCACAGATACACCCTTTCTGACTAAAATCCTTGTACCATTGACTTTGGTATAAGTGGAGTCATGATACTTGAATCTGAAAGCACGTTGCCTGATACCAGCTGTGTTGCTGTGGGGTGGCGGCCATTTTTAGATTTCCTTGCACCCCTGTGGTTTTCAGGTCAAAGATGCCTTATCACCTGAAAAAAAAAAAAAAAAAGGAAATAATTGTTGTTAGAGAATCGATTCACAACATGTTTATCAATATATTTGAATTGGTTTAAATATAACACCGTGAAATCAGGGAGTGTTTTTGTGGACACCCTGTATATATCTCTGTCTTGTATATATTGAATTTTCTCTCAGTAACCAGCGCTATTGTAATAGGGTGCATATGATGCAAACATTTCTTTATTAGCAGATAACCTAGATATTATTGAGGGTGGATGCTACATTTATATACTTAATATGATCATTTGGTTTATGAAAGGGTTCATATAATCCAGTATCAAGACAGAAGGTAACACTACGGTAATTTTTCTCTGTAGTCATGTTGAGTCCTAAGTTCTTAAATAGTCTAAAGAATTGTCTCTTATGTCTTAGTAGTTGTATTTTTTGTCCAGGAAAAATAGAGCGTCATCTCTTTATAGACATCCTGCGACTTCCGGAAAGGAAGACTGGATTAAAGAAAGGATATGTGACTTATGCAGAGTTGGATGATGCCATCGCAATATCAAAAGTATTCTCTAATCTACCATCAGAATCTACTAAAGTGGCTTGTACTGCAAGTATTATATCTATTTTGTGTTGGGACATATCTGAATTTTTTATACTATAAATCAGAGTTTTATTGAGGATGATCAGGGTAACAGTGGCATAGTAACTATCTATGTCTAGTTGTAAGAATTTACTGGTTTTGTTAATTTCTAGATGCTTAAACCATCCAATTACCTCTTGGGTATCCAATCAGAGGGCTAATTTAATTTTAGACTTAAGGGTGGGTAATACTCTATCAATGATCTTACTAAATAATCCCTATATCTAATTTAGATGGACAAAATTATCTGAGGGGTCATTCAGAAAGTTAGGTTTATGGTCTTTAAGCATAACCCAGGGTTTTCTAGGTTTTCAGTTCTCTTATCTCTATCTAAATCTCTGGCAATTTGTAATCTTCTACTGTCTATTCCTTTTAATGTCATTAGATATATTTGTAGGCATGTTTGTCTTTGCTTGACAACTGGGGTTGGTTTGTTTACATCCCCCACAAAAGAGACTGATCGAATAAGTACTAGAGTTGATTTGTTTGACTAAACCCTTCAAGGTAGTGCCCCAGCATGGCTGCAGTCCAGTGACTGGAACAAAAGATAAAAAGAAATACTTCTACTGATACAGTAGAAAGACATGTATTATTTAGTTATAAAAATATATATTGGGTCAGTCCTAAATATTGCTTTCATATCTCCACCCCCAAATCTAACAGGAAATGTCGAATAAAAAAAAAAAAAAGAATTCCTCACATGGTTTGTCAAAAGAAACCCTTCAAGGCAGTGCTTCAGCATGACTGAAACAAGTAAAAGATAGTTAAAAAGAAATGAGTTAAATAACATTTTTGAGTAGAAAAATTGATTTCCTAATATTTTTTTCCTTCTGTAAATTTAATTTTCTCTTGTCTTTTCCAGCATTCTGTGTCAAATTGCTAATTTTCTTCATCGTTTTCTTCCTTGGAGTGATTATATTCCATTACCTGGATATCCTTGGTGTTATCTATACCATCAACTACTTAGTGCACAGGCAACAAGATGACACTAAAGTACTGTGCCCAAAATTTGTTGGTGGCCTCGGTAACCAAATGTTTCAGTATGCATCTCTTTATGGAATAGCAAAGAGTAAAAACATGACACTACTGATTGATGCCGAGTGTGAACTCAACCAGTTGTTTAGCATATCAGCAGTGACACTGCCTCACGTTGCATGTTGGTTCTTAAAAACACGCACTGATTACAGACCCTGTGCCTTCAACAAAGACACCATGAATTTTTCTGCTGACCAGAACTACCAGATGCAAGGTTACTTACAATCTTGGCAATATTTCCATCGTGCTGAGCCAGCTCTGCGCCAGATCTTCAAGTTTAAAGCTGCAATCAGAGAAAAAGCAGAAAGCATTTTAAAACAAGCTATTGAGGTTCACCAGAAGCAAGTCAGAAATCAAGCTCTTACTTTCATAGCAATCCACATCCGTCGAGGTGACATAACAAAAGACAATTTCAAGACCTACGGCTATAATACAGCTTCACTGGATTATATCCGTAGAGCGATGCAGTACTTTAGTGAACGTTATCACAGAATCCTCTTCTTAGTTTGCACCAATGACATGGAGTGGGCTAAGAGGTACTTGCATAAAAAGAACGTTTACTTTGTCGAGAACCAGCCACGAGAAGTGGACATGGCATTGATGGCTAGCTGCAACCACACCATCATGACGGTTGGCAGCTTTGGTTGGTGGTCAGCATGGTTAGCCAATGGAGAAGTAGTTTATTACAGATACCCAGCTTCTCGGGGATCAAAACTGCGCAAGGCCTTCAGCAAAGAAATGACTGATTATTATTACCCCAAATGGAAACCAATGTTGTGAACCCCAGTGCACACTCACATTGGACAAGACTTTCCAGTCTTTTTACAAATGTTATTTTTACCAATGTATTGCTCATATTTTCTCCACAGCACAACTCTATCCAATAGATTATAACTGGCAAATTGAACATAATTATTATTAAGGCAGTGAGTTGGCAGAATTCTTAGCACAAATTCTAAGTGGCATTTCATTAATCCTTACGTTCTGAGTTCATATTCTGCCAAGATCGACTTTGCCTTTCATCCTTTCAGGGTCAATAAAACAAGTAACGTAAAGACGAATACCACAAAGCATTGTGCTAACGATTCTGCCAGCTTGCTGCATAATAATAATAATAATTATAATAAACAAATTTGCCAAAAGTTTCTAAAAATGAAAGTTATGAGGTCATGGGGTGGTTAAACCAGAATTCTGCCATCACATTTCCCCCCACAAACTTTTAAACAGGTGCTATAAGGTTAACTATCGCTCTCCTGTGAAGCATGACAATCATCACTTCACAGATACTTTTCCTATTACTGAGGGCATTCATTACAGAAACATCCCATGCAACACATTGTGTAACTTCATCACTGTTGAAACAAGATAATCACTGGGTCAGCATGAATCTGGCTCATATATATATATTACCATGTTGCTGTGGACAAGAATGATTGACACCACATCACATGGCAATCATAAAATCCAATAAAAAGATTGTTACAAAAAGTTTACGTTTATTTTTATTTAGCTCCAGGTCGGCTATGATCCAGTTGATCTCGGATCAATCATTCCACTTATGCTGACATAGATTTTTTTTTATTGCAGATGCAGTGAGACATTATCCAATTGCCCTTTCCCTTCTTTTTAAAGCCAGGTGGGATTTAGTCGCTATTTCTAACCTTGTTTTTTCCAGTTGTTTCATGTCTAAGACCATATTACATAATCTGCTTGTTTTTAAGATACTATGATGTGATTTTGCTATTTCCAGCATAGAATATTTTCAAGGGAGATAATTCATTCAGCAATTTAATTCCAAAATATGGTTATCATGATGACCACAATTTGATTGTAGTCATTACTCAAAGCAAACCTGGGGTTAATCAAACATATATTGAAACAGATATGTACTCAGATACAGAGGTAGAAAGGTTGACTCTACATTATCACCCTAGTTACTGGAAATAGCAGCCAAATCTCAACCTGTTAGCATTCAGATTACTTCATGAAATGCAACATTCAGTTTTCAGTTAATCATGCATCATCTCATAGCTTTGAGATTTTAATGGCATAATTGTTTATTTTTAGAATGACATTGTAGAATATTTGAGCCTGATACAGCTGGTTTAATTCATAAAGTAGTTCCCAACTTTTTCATAAACAAGAATTCCTTGGATCCCAGGCTTTTTGAAAGGCCTCTACTACATAAGCTTATTGACAAGTCGTGCTTTTGAATTAGAGGTACAATGCATTTGATGGCCTACACCATGGGTTCTCAACCAATCCATATTGACGGATCTCTTTGATGTTAAAAATAGTTTTCTAGAAACTTTTTTTCAAAATTCCTATTTTGCTTTACACACATTGACTTGTGTAAGTTGAACTGTGTAAAATATTATAGAAAGAAACTGAGCTGTTCCTTGCAACACATCTAAAGCCAAACTTTTTCAGGGGGCCTCAAAATACTATTGTGGATGCCCAGTTTACTATTTCATTATGTGGACCCTAGTTGAGAACCACTGGCCTATACAGTTCCTGTTGAATCAATTTCACACACAGGGCTCGACTCAACCGAAGGGTATACAAAATGACATTTGCACAAGATGTCACACAGGAGGATTGAACTTGGAATTTTGTGGATGCAGTAGGACAAACATTTAGCCACACTGAGCTTCCTTATCTCTCTCCCTCTTTATATATAAACCAAAGTCTTAATAAGTAGAACCTTCCCTCATTGGACACTAAACTCAGCTTGCAAAGACCTGTTGGGGCGAGATCGAAACTGAACCAAATTCAATGACTGGCACCTGTGCCAGTGGAGCGTTAACTGCACCATCAGAGCAGCGGTCTCATTTCCGTGCCAGTGGTACGTAAAAAGCACCATTTGAGCACGATCGTTTCCAGCTTTGTCTTACTGGCACTTGTGCCGGTGGCGTGTGAACAAAACATTGGACTGACTCCTGTGCAGGTGGCACGTAAAAAACACTATTTGAGCATGGCCGTTGCCAGTACCGCCTGACTGGCCCTTGTGCCGGTAGCACATAAAAAGCACCCGCTACACTCTGGGAGTGGTTAGTGTTAGGAAGGGCATCCAGCTGTAGAAACTCTGCCTGATCAGATTGGAGCTTGGTGCAGACATCTGGTTTGTCAGTCCTCAGTCAAATCGTCCAACCCATGCTAGCATGGTAAGCAGACGTTAAATGATGATATATATATATACATACACACACACTAGGCACTGCAAACAGGTGCAGGCATAGCTGTGTGGGTAACAAGATTGCTTCTCAACCATGTGGTCTCCTTTTCAATTCCATAGAACACCTTGGGCAAGTGTCTTCTATTATAGCCATGGGCCAACTAAACCTTGTGAGTGGATATGGTAGATGAAAACTATGTAAAAGCCCATATCCTATGTATGTGGGTCTGTAGCCCATCCCCCTTCACAACCAGTACACTAACAAAAGGGTTACAATGACCTAAATTAAAACCTTACATCAAGGAGTTCTGAACATGAACTTAATGACAAAATTATTTTTTTTAAATTCTTCAGTATTTTCCAAACTAATTGAAACAAAGGCAGAGTATTTCAAAAGAAATGTGGCAACAAAAAAGGATTGAAGAAAAAATTTATTTTACAACCAGGAGAAAAAAAGAAAGGAACTTGAAGCTGTAACTGTGGTCCTACAACAAAGATTGAAAAGTCAGTTCATGCCCAGTTGGTGGTGATTGTAATAAACCAGTGAGTGCACAGGTCCACAACCATTTGGTGGGGAGGAGGTGATGATACGGCAGCAACAAACTCAGGATACAAGTAAATACCATGACCACTTAGGTCTTCATGTAGAGAACGGTGGTGGCAGTAGTAGTATATACATGCTACAAAGACAGATTCTGTATTCAGTTGGTAGAAGCATTTGCAGCAACCCCATGTGCTGCAGAAATGGTCCAAAACACCTAGCTCCAACGTAGCAGTTTATTGTTGATTTTAATTAGTTTTGCATTTATAGACAAGGAATGACATTGATCCTGTATATTTGGTGGCTAACAACATCCCCTCAGGAGTTGGATCAGAGAAAGCCAGCTGGTTTCTTGGCACAGGCACGCCATATTGGAACCAGTGTCTGAAATAAAAAAGAAAACAATTCAATGAGTATCTTGAGGCTGTATTCATGAGTGATGGAAAGTCAGAGGCTGAATTAGATGTTAGAGTTGCAGGTTCTGACACAATATGCACCAGCTTGCAATCTTCAGTTCAGTTTTCAAGACCTAGAGTCATTAAATATTGGGGAATGACCAACAGAGTATGACTATGCAAACAAGTGCATGAAATGGGATTTCTCTGAAGTATCTCAGGAGAAATGTTACTTGACAGGGTGTATAACTCAGAATTGTTGTTTTTGAGTCAAGATGGGAATTTAAGGAAGATCTGGAGTCCGTTTAACTGCTTGGTTACACATTTTTAGAAAAGTAGATATTTTTTCTAATTCCTAATAATAATTAGTAATTATTTATTAATCAATAAAGGCAGTGAGTTGGCAGGCTCATTAGCATGTCGAACGAAATGTTTAGTGCTATTTCTGGCTCTTTAGGTTCTGAGTTCAAGTTCTGTTGAGGTTGACCTTTCATCCGTTTTGGGGTCAGTTAAGTACTAGTTGGGCACTGGGACTTGATCTCTCCAGATCAAGCCACTACTACTCATTCAGGTCAGTTTCGGTAACACAGACATATGATTAGAATGTTGCATGAAATGATCACAAGATAGATTCTTCAAGCTGAGCCAACCAACAGGAGACCTAGGGAGAGATCAAGAACAAGATGGTTGAATTATACCATCCACAGTTTCAGTTGGTCATGCTTGGGAATCCAGCTGGATGGTTGCTTCTGACAGAACCCCATGGGGAAGGTCCTTAGGACTACCTCCAGGAATAGAATGCAGAGAAGTATGACTGGAAACAATTCTTTCTATAGGCATAAGACCTAAAATTTTAGTGTCTTTACACCTTTTACAGAAAGAATACTTCTCCACAACAAACTGCAGTGAATAGCCTTCTTACAGGTTCAAATATTCCCCCAAACATTTGAACTGGTTCCAAGTTTAATATAAGGTTGCAACTGTTACATAATAAATTACGTTGATGGAGGACATAAGAAGCATCAGATGTGGCATGCAAGAGAGAGGACTGCATTGGTATGGTCATGTGATGTGTATGGACAAGGACAGCCAATCTCTAACTGTGGAGGGGGTAGACCCAAGGAGACATGGGACAAGGTGGTGAAGCATGATCTTTGAATGTTGGGCCTCAAGGAGGCAATGACAAGTGACAGAGACCTTTGACGATATGCCACGTTTGAGAAGACCTGTGAAATTGTAGTCATGGCAAAAGTCACCCATTACACTCTTGGAGTGGTTGGCATTAGGAAGCCAAATCAGATTGGAACCTGGTACAGTTTACCAGCTTCAGTCAAGCCATCTAACACATACCAGCATGGAAAGTAGACATTAAATGATGATGAGGGGAAAGGAGAGATGATACATGAAAATAGTGAAAGAACACAGGTTATTGCAATGGACTGACCCCCCCCCCCAAATTTTAGTCTTTGTGCCTATAAGGTAGCAAGCAGGCAGAATTATTTGTGCGTGTCAAGCAAAATGCTTAACAGCATTTTGACCAAGTTCAACTTTGCCTTTTGTCCTTTCAGGCTCGATAAAATAAAGCCCCAGAGAAGTACTGGGGGTTGATGTAATTGACTCACCCACTAAAATTGTTGGCCTTGTATCAAAATTAGAAAGAACAATTAAGATGGCAGGCTGGCAAAATTGCTTGCACAGTAGATTTACATTATCTTTTCATACCTTTGGGATTGCTAACATTAGTAAGGCAGAGAGCAGGCAGAAATGTTAGCTTGCCAAACAAAAGTCATTGCAGCATTTTGTCCTCCTTTATGTTCAGAATTTAAATTCTGCCAAGGATGACTTTGCTTTTCATAGTTTCAAGGTCAATGAAATAAGTACCATTTGAGTACCAGGGGTCATTCTAATCAACTAGCCCCCTCCCCTAAGGCCTGTAGTAAAAAAGATTATTATTATACAAAAGCTGACATAATTGTTAACATGCCAGGCAAAATGCTTCATGGCATTTTGTCCATCTCTATGTTCTGAGTTCAAATTTTGCTAAAATCGACTTTGCCTTTCATCTTTTTGGGGTCAATAAAATAAGTACCAGTTGAGCACTAGGGTTGATTTAATAAACCTATCCCTTCCCCCAAAATTGCTGGCCTTGTGCCAAAACTCGAAAGCATTATTATAATACAAGCCTTGCCATGCATGAGTCCTTGTTTTTTCAACCACAAACAAATATTATTTCAATTGTGATTAGCACTTTAGCATTCAGATTTTTCAGTCAAATGTAATACTCTGTTTCAAATTAATCACACATTATCTTGTAGCTTAGAGATTTTGATCATGTGAATGTTTATATTTAGAATGACATTGTAGGATAGGTATGAGAATGCAGACTTGGCTCGTTGAGCATAATTCAAGAATATTTGGGCTGGATATGGCTGGTTTGGGATTCTGCAGTTGTGGTCCAGCATTTAACATAATGATTCTTGTAAGTTTATCCCTCTAGCATTCAGATTAATGCATCAACTGTAATGCTTATTTTTTCACATTGTTTTGAATTATCATGCATTATGTCATAGCTTTGAGATTTTGATGTGACTTTGGTTTTAGGATATTATAGGGTAGGTGTGTGAAGCAGAATCTGGTTTGAATATGCTCAGAATTGTTGAAGCATAGAATAAAATAACTCCATCAGTTGTTAGCTCTCAAGACATGACATTCTGCAAAACCTCGAGAAATTTGCCAACAGTACAACCGATGCCCCACACCCTTTTATTTTTTATAAATCAGGTAGAATATTTGGGCTGGTTATGGCTGATTCAAATTTTGTTAAAGCTTTGATCAATAACTAATATCCCCAATACAATCAGTTTGTTGAGGAGGATGTGTACAAACAGTGAAATAGTTCAGACATGAGGTCTGTGGCTCAATCACACTGCTTGGCAACTTGAGCTAGTCACCTTCTGTCATAACCTCATGTCAGCTTGAACTTAGCGAAATTCGGTAAACAGGAAATGCTTATTTATTCACATTGTCTCAAATTAATCAGGAATTATCTCAAAGCTTTGAGATTTTGATGACATAATTATTTTTAGAATGACATTGCAGGGTAGGTGAGAGAGGCCAGATCTGACTGGTTTGAACATACAACAGGTAGAATATTTGGGCCAGATATAGCTGGTTTAAATGCTAAAGGACTAAAGAGACGTTGCAATATGTAAAGAATCTTTCCCTACAAAGATTTGTAGAAGACCTATCCATCTACAGTAAGTAACAGATTTTGATGTGATTGCTTATTTTTAGTATGACATTGCAAGGTAAGTGTGAGAGGCCAGATCTGGCTAGTTTAAACAAGAATATTCTATCTCCACCTTTTGGTTATGTCTCCATTACTCACCGTACACAGTCAAGCAGTTTACTAGCAATACCAGTCCGTCGGCTTGGACCATACACCCAGATTTTACTGATTCCAATGGGACAGGCTTCTGGCTCAGTGCGGCAGCAACAGGGTCGACGCCCCTGCTTCATCTGGGTTTGACTCTGCTCGTTGGGACTATTTGGTACAACTCGGAAACCCTGGCAACAGAAAGAAAAAAGATCCAACTTCATTACTCTTACTACCATCACCATTTTGAAGAAAGAGGCAGCCTCAGTATGGTCACTCAGACCATGTCTACCTTTCCGTCTTGCACAAGTCAGATGGAATTTATTGAGGCAGATTTTCTATGGCTGGATGCCCTTCCTGTCACCAACCCTCACCTATTTCCAAGCAAGATAATATTTCCCCATGGCTGGACAAAGTTTTACAGAAAATTGAAAAACACCTCTTTGATAGTTTACCACTATCATATGATGTCAAGACGATGATGGAATCACACACATCATTTCAACACCCACTTTTCCATGCTTGCATGAGACCAAATTTTGTTGAGGCAGATTTTCTATAGCAAGTTGCCCTTCCTGTCACCAAGCCGTACCGGTTTCCAAGTAAGGTAATATTTCCCTGTGACTAGACACGACTTTATGGGAAGAGTGGAAATAAAGAACACTGCTTTCATGACAGACATCCATTTACAGCTATCCTGTAATGTTGAGGCAAGGAGACAATAGACACACACACACATACAACAGGCTTCTTTCAGTTTCCGTCTACCAAATCTACTCACAAAGTGTTGGTCAGCCAGGGATTATGGTAGAAGACACTTGCACAAGATGATACACAGTAGGATTGAACACAAAACCATGTGGTTGGGAAGCTTATTAACCACAAAGCAATGCCAACAACTATGCATTACACACACAGATATGTGTGTGTGTGTACTTATATACATACACCATACACACACACTTTATAATTCCCAGTAGGTTATCATTGTCCAGTTTACTTCAGTACAATGATTAAGCAAAACTATGTCTAGTAATACTAGTTATAATATACACCCAAAACCACGATAATAGTTTAGGAGTGAAATTTAGGATTTCTCAGTGTTCTGTGAATCAATTTTGATAAAACCTTTTCCAGCTGGTTTGCATCCTATGGCAACACCATTGTTATGTTTTCATTATTCTGTTTTATTTTATTTTTATTTCAAATTCTTCAGTTTTTTTTAATGAAAATAGCCCATCTAGATATTTTTTTTCAGCATACATTGAGTATATATTTAACAGAAAACCATAATAATATTATAACATTTACTAACATGATAAATTATTTAGCCACATGAGCACCAAGAAAGAAACGATCTGATTGTGGGACCTCCAAGACTATGACAGCTAGGATTTAAGGAATATTGGCTCCAAGTTATGTGGGAAACCTGGAGAAACAAGCAAAGTTATTTTCATTGCCTCCAGACTTCATGTACCAAACACCAACAGAAATCGCATTTTGGGACCATTGTGCAAGGACCCCTGAAACTGCCTCCTCATAGGAGTTTGAGGCTTCAGTGAACCCAAAATTACATGATGTTAGACACGAGTTGTGTTCTGTTCAAACAAAACCAGGATAGCCCTTGACAAACCTGATGGTTGGGTCTATTTTGGAGATGAGTATCACCATCATTTACGTCAACAACAGGGTGGTCGTGGGCTGGTGTCATTGGGGACAGACTTGTTGACCCAGTCAGGGTGCCTGAAGAGGTTAAAGTGACTACAGCCACCTACCGCAATCTCCTGAAGGTCTTGGATCACTGGCTAGATGACATACTGCTGTCACTTCTAAGGAATCTCGTATTCATGCATGACCATATTCCCTCCCACTCTGCTAGGACCACCCAAATATTCGCAGTCTTACAGCATACAAGGTAAAAGGTTGATGGTGTGGCCACTAGCATCTCTGGATCTCAACACTATCAAAAATCTTTGGTCCCTCATTAAATAAGATGTTTATGCTGATGGACTCCAACGTGCTACTATCAAGAAATTGACAGATTCCATGACTAACAGGGTTTTTGAAGTTATCCGTCGAAATGGCACTCATGTGGCTAAATAATCATTATGTCAATAAATGTTATCATATCGTTATGGTTTTGTTAAATATATACTCAATGTATGCTTAATATGTATCATTACCCTTCATTTTCTGAAAAAAATGTCTAGATGGGCTATTTTCATTCAAAAGCTACTGGTGTGGTTCACCCAAAAACTGAAGAATCTGAAATAAAAAGGAAAGGACGTTACACAGAATAATAAAAACATAACAATGATGTTGCCATAGGGTGCAAACCAGCTGGGAAAAGTTTTATCAAAATCAATTCACAGAAAACAGAGAAATCTTAAAATTTCACTCCTAGGCTATTAGCATGGTTCTGGGTGCAGAACAAATGTAGAAATTATTCCTTTTACAGTTGTCCAACTTAGTTTTCCTTCTTCCCTTTCCTCAATTACAATCTTGATTTGTTCTCTTTTTTCTCTATTGTTGTCATTATTTTTAGCCCTTTTTAACTTTCCTCGCTAATTGCTTGCTTTCTACTTTCCTCACATAATACAAATTGTCTTGACATCTAGTCAATTCTAGACAATCTTTGTAGCAGAATGTAATAAAGTATTCCTGGTGATCTATTGTAATTAAGCATGTAATGCAGACTTCCTAACAATCACAATGATGAAACATATAAAGCAGTGGTTCTGAACCATTTTTTACCTTATGGACTCCTTTGATTTGTTTTACTCTTGTGGCCCTTTATGTTAAGAAAATGTCTATTGTATTCTTATAATTAAATATTATAAAGAATTGTATAAAAACAATAAAATATTTCGAGTATAGTAGAAGCATAACCAATTTATTGTTAGAATTTAACAATAAAATCTTGTATGGACCTTTGTTGAGAACCACAGATATAAAAGAACAAATAATATAAACTTGTGTTTATTGCAATTTCTCCTATACACACGCTTTTCAGACTGAACACTAGCCACATCAATGCCAACTGCACCACTAATGGGAAAAGAGAGTGAGTGGGAGAATAGCCTAAAAATATATCACGACTCCCTCTCATTCCCTACAAAACTTCCTTAACACACACTGATCCTGACATACCTCTTTAATTGCTTCAGCAATACAACAACCATCAATTCTTTTCTCATCAGAGATATACAGGAAGATCTGCAAGTAGAGAGTGAGAGAGACTTGAAAATATTAAAATATTTTTTTTTTAATCTGCCAATTCATGTAATATAAAAAGACAAAAAGCTGGTTCTGAAAGGGGCTACTCTATCAATTGGAATTAACCGTTTTCATTAACAGTTTTTTTTCAACCACCAGTGTAACTTGGAGTTTATGTAAAGGAAAGCTTTCTATTACTCAGAACGTATGAAACAAGAGTTAACTAACAGTCAAAATAAACATTGATGTTTAGGACAAATTTATGAAAATGATTTGGACAGGAAAAATGTTAAAAACAATGTGCTCCAGTACTCAACATCTCATTAGGGGCCACCACCACCATCATCATCCAGCAACAAGAGGATATCTTAATAAAGAGGAACATTATTATTAATTAACCCTTTGCTTGTCCAGAGCATTTTCATGAGCATTCTAAATGCCCATGCTTGTTTCCAGACTTTTATTCAGCCCTTGTTTCTAAGTAATATAAAGCTCTCCTTTCCTAAGTTACTCTGGTGATGGAAAAAATTGGAAATGTATCATATATGAAACATGGGCACCAAGGAAGTATGTTTTGTGTATTATGTGATACACAGGACAGGCAAGCTCCTAATCCACAGCCAAGTAGTAAGGTGCCCTGCCCCCATGAAGACAGCATAAAAAAATGAGGACTTGTCAGCTCAAAAAAACACCAACCCCATCAAAACTTTTTGTAAAATGAAGAACAAGCATTCTTTTTAGTAACAAAGGCAAAGAGTACAATTGTGAATATAAGTGGCCAAAATAGGGTTGCTGTGAAAGATTTCTGGAATAATGTCATCATTCAACAGTGTGTGTAACTAAGGGATGAGAGTCTCTCCTATTCAACCTTTAACCTATCCATATTGAAAAGTCCCAGTTCCAGTACTACAGATGTGAGTAGCATAAAGTAGAAAAGAATCACAAGATAGAATTTCAAACTGAGCCAATTGGCAAGTGATTTAGGGGTAGACCAGAACAAGATGGTTGGGTAATATTTGTAGTCTTAGTTGGTCATGCTTGGGAATCCATCTAAAAAGAGTAATGATGGTTGCTTCTGATAGGGCCATATGGAAGAGTCATCTAAAGACTCTACAACTTGCAGAAGACTGATAAGATGATTTTGGATAATGACCATAGTTTTTGATGGCTAAAATTGACGATGAAAGTTGCTCTCTGGAGAAGGTGCCTAAGAACTATCCGCATGTCTGCTATAAGAATAGTGAGCAGAGAAGATGAATCGACAAATCATTAAGATGTGTTTAACTTTATTAATAAACTAGCAGTATAGCCCGGCTTTACCCGGGATTAAGCTAGGATTATTAAGGTAATCAAGTTCTTTATTTGAAACCAACTAAGTAACATCGATGTCAAATTTGGGCAAAATGTGTTGAAATTGGTAAACTTTTGGCTGAAAATGAGTTGCAGACAAGTTGATTGGGTTATCCCATAAAGAATTGGTTTATCGATTTTTTCCAGTCATCGATTTTTTTTTTTTTTTTCATTTTTGGAGAACTTAAAGCATTGAAAGATCTCATGAGTCCTAAGTAATGCTGGCATCAAGTTTGAACAAAAAACATCAAAATTTGGTAAAAGTTATGATTGAAAATGGGGTGTAGGCAATTTTATTGGGAAATCCTATAAGGAATCGGTTTATTGATTCAAATTTTATCCTGATTAAATGGAAAACTCCATAAGGAATCAATTTATTGATTTTTCACCCCAAATAGGACTTAACCGAACACAATATTGCTGATTCAAAAACATCTAAATTTACACTTTAAAGTTTGTTTTCACACTCAACCCTGTTCTGCAGAATCAGTGTCGCGACGGGAGGTTTGTGCCCATCTCTACGTTCTGAGTTCAAATTCCGCCGAAGTCAACTTTGCCTTTCATCTTTTCAGGGTCTAAAAAATAAGTACCAGTTGGACACAGGGGTCGATATAATCGACTATTCTCCACCTTCCCCAAGCCGCCCTTGTGGAAAAAAAATTCAAATAATAATAATGACCTCTGCCAATGAAATAATAATAATGACCGCATGGGTTGGGAGTTTGATCAGATTGCACATGCCAGCCCTTTGAAAACACCACCCCCATCATCAATCCCCCTTTGCCTATGGGTCGGGAATCCTTCTAGCAAGGAAAATTAGATGCCCAAAAGGGCTCCTGATCATCTGTGTCAGAAGCGGTTATGTTCAGATCACAACTAAGTCTTAAGTGTATTGTGTTTTTGAACTATATGACGTACACTCACACGGACCCTGGCCTTTCAACTGGATTTTATGTACCCAACCGCCGGATTACCTTGGATTACTGTTCCCGTTGGATCTGCCTTTCCTGAACCTTGATTGAACATCAGCAAAATTTGTCCGTGACTCTTA
>NC_069003.1:17334476-17350582 GCF_001194135.2 Octopus bimaculoides
TCACTCTCCTATCTTAGAAAGAACTTTTCCCCCACCACCTCCTCTTCCGGTCTTTTCATCATGTAACCTCGTGGGCATCGGTACCATTTTCCTCTTTCTCCGTTCTTCCATTCTCCGAACTTTCCATCTTTCCGACGAAGGGCTACGCCCGAAACATCATACACTCTCTCTTTCCTTTCCTGAGCGTCCAATAATACTATCCATATCACGTCCTCACTTTGTTGTTTTTTTGTTTCTTTGTTATTGTGTTTTTGAACTATATATATATATATATATATGGGCAACACACACACACACTAAAAAAAAAAAAAAAGACAGGTATTTGTATGTATGTGTGTATTAATGTGTATTCTGTCTCTCTCTATATATATATGGTAGTAAGTAAATGCATTTTTAAGAAAGATATTAAAAAAATTCAGTTTGTAGAGAATAAATGTTTGACTGTTGATCGTATTTGGAAGAGAATGACAGGTATTTGTATGTATGTATGTATGTATGAGTGTGTATTCAAAAACATCTATATTTACACTTTAAAAGTTGGTTTTCACACTCAACCCTGTTCTGCAGAATCAGTGTTGCGACGGGAGGTTTGTGCCCATCTCTACGTTCTGAGTTCAAATTCCACCGAAGTCAACTTTGCCTTTCATCCTTTCGGGGTCTAAAAAATAAGTACCAGTTGAACACAGGGGTCGATATAATTGACTATTCTCCACCTGCCACAAGCCGCCCTTGTGGGAAAAATTTCAAATAATAACAATAATAATGACCTCTGCCAATCAAACTCCCAACCCACAACTAAGTGTTAAGTGTATATATATAAATATGGGCAACACACATACACACACACATATACACTAAATAAAAAAATGTTAGTAAGTAAATGTGTTTTAAAAAAGATCGGTAAATTGTAAGATTAACACCCGCACATTTTCATTAGTGTTAGGGTTAGGTAAGTAATTGTGCGGGTGTTAATGTCAAGATTTACGAAAAGATTTTCAAAAAAACTCAGTTTGTAGGGAATAAATGTTTGTTGATCGTATTTGAAAAAGATGTCTCGCTATTTTTTTTGTTGTTATCATGGAAAAGGATGGAATTAGAAATAACAATTCCCGCCAATTAGATTGAGGTCATTGGTAACCATAGGTACATATATATGTGTGTATTTACGTATGATTGGTAGTGTGTCTGTTTATTTGGTCTCTCACTCTTTTTCCTTCGTTTCTTCGTCTTTTTTCTTGGATCGTTCGTAAGTGTTCATAAGAGAAAGTAGCAATTGAAATGATTTGTAAGAGGAATAGAAATAGTTAAGTAGATTGTTTTAGAGGGGCAAAGTAATTTTGTATGTAGTTTTATGGATTTTATTCGTAATTAGGAGTTATTTTGACTGAAAAAATGACGCTGTGACCTAACTTATTGTATTTAGAATATTGATTCTGATTCTTTCATTCAAGAAATTTGGAATTGTGTGAATGTATGAATTTTAATAATATACACACACACAGAGAAAATCTGCCTTTTATAGATAAGATAAATGTACCTTGTAGTTACATTGGAATGATAAAGTGCTATCAGGAAACCCAAGTTCTTGGCCCATTACTTCATTGAGGTCTTCCACCTGAAAGAAAGTAACATATATCATCATAATTATAACAAGCGATCAGCTTTACAACTCACCACGCACTGCAAGAAATAAACGCTAAAGCCCCTATTACCAGTTTTAAATCTCCAAGAATAACACACTATATTGTAGGTGAGCAAAAGAAAAATAATGAATCAACAAGGTTTGGTTAACTGCGTACAAGATCGTGTTTCAAGCTTAAAGTAAAAAATATTTTACCTTTTGCTCTCATCAGCGACAGAATTCCATAGCATAAATTTACGAGTATCTGAAAATATGCATGCGATCAGCAACATCGTATGACCAATATTCATCCACACTCGTAAAAATATACTGCAAAGTAGAATTCACATCTTTCTTTTAAGGTAGTAATAAAAGCTTTAGCATCTATTTCTTGCAGTGCATGGTGAGGCATAAAGCCAATCCCTTGTTATAATTATGTATATAATTATAAAATATTTTGTAAAATTTACCTATGAGGTTTTTATTTCTGCACTGACCACCTGGTAAAATTGTTGATTTTACCCTTTTATTACAATTAATATTTGAATTATATATATAAATGAATATACATCTTTAATATATTCCTGACGTGTGGGTAAGGGGATGTCTTTAAGAGATGCTTCCAGATTTATCTTCTCCATTTTTAAATATTTTATTAGAAATCCACTTCTACTATGTCTCTCGAATCATGACCTCAACAACATACAATTCTTGCTGGTAAGAACAAAACTTTTAAAATGGTTAGAGAAATTCAAAGGATTGCTTTGACCAAATGGTAGAACAGCTGTCATATTTATAGAAAATCTGTGTCTGGATCCCAGGGGCAGCCTTCAACTTTATTTATTTTTTTTAACCCAAGCTATTATTTATAGCTTTATCTAATTCAAGCTTCACCATTCTGAAAAAGACGTTTATATAAAATCATTTCAATATCTATTTTCCCATGCTTGCACAGATCACAACACCACATAAAAAGATCCTGTACTCTGTAAAGTGGTTGATGTTAGGAAGAGCATCTAGCTCCTGTCAAACTGACTCATGCCAGCATAAAAAACGTATGTTCAGTGATGATTACAATGACGATGATGCAAATTTTCTACAGCTAGACACCCTTCCTGTTGCCTTACTTTCTTTTAAAGATGGTCAGATGTGATTCGAGTGAATTTGGTTACCACCTGTAACAGGTTAAACATTCACAGAAGATCCCAAGATTGGCCTATACCATAGAGTTAAGTACATTTTAAGGGTGACAGTTTGTGGTGAAAAATTTCTGATTTACAACAACAAAAAACTAAGAAAAATACCCAAAATAGTTTCTGACAGCACAACCACAACTTACCTTGCGGATAACATATTTTGGGTCATCGGGGAGAACAAGTATGATGCGACATCCTGTTTCAGAATATTCTTGGACAACTCTTTCTTTCTTCCAACCCTGAAATTAGTAGGAAGAAAATCAATAAATAAATAAAAACAAAACAGAATTACAAGTAAATATGAAGATTGTGGGAAGGAGGGGTATCATCATCATCATCATCATCATCAATACACTGTAGATAATCTGCTTCACAGCCACATGGTTCCAGATTCAGTCTGTATGGCACCTCAGGCAAGTGTCTTCTATTATAGCCTTGAGCTGACCAACACCTTGTGAGTGATTTGATAGGTGAAAACTGAAAGAAGTTTGTTACATATAACATACATACACAAACACATATACATGTGTCCATCCCGTTACCTTTTGACAACCAGTATTTGTTCATTTACGTCACAGAAACTTAGTGGATCAGCAAAAAGAGACTGACAGAATAAGTAGCAGACTTAAAAAAAAATAAGTATTGGAGGCAATTTGTACAACCAAACTTTTCAAGGGAGTGCCCAAGCATGGCCACAGTCGAATGACTGAAACAAATAAAAGATAATCCTTTTATTGGACAGTGGATCTCAAAATGCATAAAACTATAAATAATGACGTAAATATCGAATCCACATCTCCTGTAGACATGACAGGCATAGGGCAGTCATTAACTTTTCCTAGCCAAAAGAGTCTTTCAACCCAATATTTACATGGTATTAGACATAGCTTTATGCACTTTAAAATCTATTTAAAAAAAAATTTTAACGTGTTCTTTGTCAGCAATCATCTGCAAAAACATGTCTAGTCATGAGGAAATATCTTACTTGGAAACAGGTGAGGGTTGGTGACAGGAAGGGCATCTGATGTAGAAAATCCACTCCAACAAAATCCCATGCATGAAAAAGTGGATGTAAAACCAAGGATGATATCTAGCCTTGGTCTCTGTTAAAGAAGCATCTACATCTGTACTTCTCAAACTTTCAACTGTTGTCTCCTTTCTTTTACTAACCGATTTTTAAACTACATCAATTCATCTTCCTCACTCTTCCATGCTTGCATGAGCTGCACAAAATTTGTTGAAATGGAATTTTTAAGGCCAATACTTGTTTACAACCCTCACTAGTTTATGAGTTGGATGGAATTTATTGAGGCAGATTTTTCTAAAGCAGGTTGCACTTCCTGTCACCAACCCTCACCCATTTTTAAACAAGGTAATACTTGTCTCTGTCCAGACATGTTCTCACAGGATATTTGAAATGAATGAGTGCTTGCATGAGAGACACTTATTCACAAGCATATGATATTAAAACAAGACTCACACATTTGATGAACTTCTTCAGTTTCTATCTACTAAGTCCACTCAAGGCTTTGGTCAGCCCAAGGTACCATACAGTGGGACTCCATTTGGTTGGGAAGCAACCACATTATTATTGTGGCTAGTAAGCTGTTTATCATAAAATTGCATTAAATATATTTTTTTAAATTAATATGAATGGTTAAGTCAAGATGTGAACAAGTGAAGGTTGGGACATGAACAAGTGTAAGTTGGAGTGCAAATGACTCAGCATGTAAATGAACATAGTTTAGGGTGTGAATGAGTGAGAATGTGGATCACAGTGTGGACAAATGTGAGTGCAGAGCAAGATGTGAATGAATGTGACAAGATTGTAACAACACGGATCAAAGTGTAAAAAAAAAAATGTGATAAGGTATCAATGTGTTAAACGTAAAAAGGTGGATCTAAGCTTGATTAAATGTGAAAGGGTGGATCAAAGCCAGATTAAGTACGAAAAGGTGAATCAAAGTCTGAACATGGATGAAAATATGCAGAGCTTAACTCATGAATTACATGTGAATGCATGGTTATCATATGAAGGTTTGAAAATCAATCAAAAATGTTGGTGTGAATAAATACAACATATATTAGTCCATTCTGAATATAAGTACATACAAGTATTTATGTGAATAACATCTGAACATCCTAGAATATGTAAGTGAACTAACCATGTGAACATGTTGCATAGACAAAAAAACCACAAGTCAACAATATAAGTCAAACCAGACTGACCGTAAACTTGAGAGTGGTCAACAGTGAGTAGTGGAATTTGGCATGTGTTGTTTCATCAATAGGGTCAGCTCTTGTATAAAACATGCTGCATTGAGGACACTGTACGGCACCAAACCTTTTCTGTCCGGCATCCTGTAGAGAGATAAAAAGACGTGTGAGCCTGTCCCTCCAATGTACTTTAACCACTACAACTACCCCACAAAGAAAAACAGCCTTTGCCTTTCCCTTAGATAACATTGGTGTGGAAAGGGGAGGCTGGTATGCATGAGTAACTGCTGGTCTTACATAAGGAACTTTCTAGTTTGTAATCCCATGGTCATTCATGACCAAAGGTGGTCTTTTTTTGTAAATCTAACCCAAATATTTGTTTTATGTTTAAACCAGCCAGGTCTGACCTTTTACACCTATTTTAGAATGCCATTCTAAAAATAAATCATCACATCATCAAAATCTATGAAATAATGCATGATTAATTCAAAGCATTGTGAATAAATAAAACATTGCATTTGACAAAGTAATTTGAATGTTAAATGGTTAAGGTATATGAAAATGACACTTACCAAAGTCAACTGTTTAGCATCAGCACTGTCTTTAATGAATTTCGGCAACAGAATGCTACTCTCAGAAGCAGCCCTAAATTTGGCACCAGATGGGAAACAAGTTAGTTTGGTGGCAGTGGTGGTGGAGAAAGAAAATTTAAAATTAAATGAAAGAATTTAGTAAATACTAACATCTGCACAGAAACTTGAACAGGTATGTGAGTGAGTGTGTACGTATGAGTACCCAGCTCTAGTAGACAATTTTCCAGCCTTTGAGAAAATGAGAGAGCCTGAGTGCAGGAAATAAACTGGCTAGAAATAATAGCTAAACCATTCAATAATGTAGTCTTTCACAGATATCCATAAAAAGCAGAATGGTCATGGAAGGAATATATTTCCTGAGTCTGCTGACTCAGGACCAGCCTGGGGTTATGTATCAACATGCATTGTCATTCGTACTATTCAAAAGACTTAACAAACAAAAGGTTGATAGTTCACAGACTGAAATATGTACTTTAAAAAGGTGGTGTTCCAGCATGGCTACAGCTCAATGGCTGACTAGCAAAAGAATAAAGCAATATGAAGGACAAGAGAAAGTAGGAACAAAAGCTGTGGTTATTAAAAACTCACTTTAAAGAAGCTTGACGTAGCATGTTCCTTCTGTTGGAAAAGATTGGAAATAGGCGAGGCTTTTCTGCAAAAGAAAAAAAGCATGTTCCTGCATTAATATTATTACAACTATATGCCCTGGAGGTATTTGATCAGAACTTAAGGACAGATGAGAATTAATTCTATAATGCAATCATTCTATTGTTCCAGTCCCAATTTGAATTCCAACTGTTGGTCAATTTTCCCAAAGTTCTTATCTCAACATAAAAATTAATAAAGTTAATGTCCTTTATCTCCCCCTTGATCTCTGATATCATCTGACAAATGCCAACCAAGATGGCATGAATCAGCCAAGCTTTACCTGCTAAAAATAGCAACCCAAATGCTTTTAAATCAGATCTCATTGCTGGATGTTCAAGAACCAAATGAAGAGCAGATTTTCAATCCCGGGATCATGCTAACTCCCAAAAGGTATAATATGTCTATGTAGAGCAAATGTGGACTGAGATACAGGGGCCCCGGACAGACAGAATTTTGCTGGTAAGACAGCTGCAGGAGAAATACCTAGCCAAAGATAAACCTCTGTACCTGGCTTTCGTTGACATGGAGAAAGCCTTTGACAGGGTCCCCTGCTCCCTTATCTGGTGGTCAATGAGGAAACTAGGGATAGATGAGTGGTTAGTGAGAGCTGTGCAAGCCATGTACAGTTTAGAGAGCTCTAACCTCTGCTGGTGACAAAGGGCCTCTCACTCAGAGTAAAAGGCAGACTGTATGACGCATGTGTACGAACAGCCATGCTACATGGCAGTGAAACATGGGCCGTGACTGCTGAGGACATGCATAAGCTTGCAAGAAACAAAGCCAGTATGCTCTGATGGATGTGTAATGTAAGTGTGCATATTCGACAGAGTGTAAGTACCTTGAGAGAAAAGTTAGACCTAAGAATCATCAGTTGTGGTGTGCAAGAGAGACGATTGCGCTGGTATGGACATGTGGCAAGAATAGATGAGGATAGCTGTGTGAAAAGTGCCACAGCCTAGCAGTTGAGGGAACCTGTGGCAGAGGTAGATCCAGGAAGACCTGGGATGAGGTGGTGAAGCACGACCTTCGAACTTTAGGCCTCACCGAGGCAATGACCAGTGACCGGAACCTTTGGAAATATGCAGTAATGAAAAGACCCGGCAAGGCAAGTGAGAACATAATCTGTGATCTCTGCCAGAAGTGTAGCCAGCTCACTAATCCATATCTTTACTTCATTGGACACTAAAAACCCTGCTTGCGAAGACCTGTTGAGACAAGTCAATTTGGAATTTGAAATTTAAAATCTGAAATCAAAATCAAACTAAATTCGACGACTGGCACCCATGCCAACCTCTCCTTCATTGGACACTAAACTCTGCTTGCGAAGACCTGTTGGGGCAAGTGAATCATAATTGAACCACACTCGATGACTGGTCACCGTGCCAGTGGAGCACTAACAGCACTGTCGAGTGTGTTCATTGCCAAAGCAGCTGTCTGGCTTCCGTGCTAGTGGCCTGTAAATAGCACCATTAGAGAGTAATTGTTACTAGCGTTGCCTTCTAGCACTTGTGCTGGTGGCACGTTAGAAAATCATTCGAGCTAGGTCGTTGCCAGTGCCGCTGGACTGGCTCCCGTGCAGGTGGCACGTAAAAAACACCTCTTTGAGTGTGGCCGTTGCCAGTACCGTGTGACTGGCCCTCGTGCCGGTGGCACGTAAAAGCACCCACTACACTCTCGGAGTGGTTGGCGTTAGGAAGGGCATCCAGCTGTAGAAACTCTGAGAGATCAGATTGGAGCATGGTGCAGCCTTCTGGGTTGCCAGTCCTCAGTCAAATCGTCCAACCCATGCTAACATGGAAAGTGGACATTAAACGATGATGATGATGATGAAAAGCTATAATTAAGAATTGAAATATTTGAATGCCTTTCAAAATTTATGGCAACATCTTAATTAATTTAGAAGTAATTATATGATACATTTCTTTGGGGCAAAGATCACATGGAGAATTACCAATATTTTACAATGGTGCATAACTAATAATGGATCACTTTAAATCATGCTTAAAGTTCCTATCTTTTAAATCCCAAATGCATTTACTAAGATACCTAGAATTACATTTTCTTCTATACTTAAATGAATGAGAATGATTATGAAATCTAGATTTCCAAATTGTAGCAGATGAACCAATGTAATAATACTTACGATTCCCTGTTATTTCCTTACATTGATAGACTATATTTTTCCTTAAAAACAGATTTCCTAAATGGCGTACAATTTTGTTTTTACAATTGATTTATTCACTTGAATGTGGTACTCATATTTAAAAGAATTTCTATAAGGTCACTTCAAATTAGGCTTTAAGGTGGGATTATTATTATTATTATTATTATTATTATTATTAATACAATTAATATCAAAATAAGGTGATGACCTAACTGCATGATCCAAGTCATAATTACTTCTAGAAGGTTGAATACTTTATACTACTTGTTTTAATCATTAGACTGAAGGTAAACTTCAGGAAGACAAAGGTGACAGTGAGTGGGTTAGAAGAAGTGTTAGTAAGGTTGATCCATGTGGTGTATATGGGAGGAGGATAACGGCAAATGCGGTGTTGTGTACGAGGCACATGTGTTTGAGGGATGTAAAGAGTATGTTCTTTACTTGTTTTAGTCATTAGACTGTGGTCATGCCAGGGCACTGCCTTGATGAATTCTTAGTTGAATGAATTGACTGCAGTACATTTTTTTTTTTTATAAAGGCTGGTACTTATTTATTAATATCTTTTGCCAAACTACTAGGTTACTGGGATGTAAATACACCAACACCAGTTGTCAAGTGGTAGTGGGGGACAAACACACATGCACAAACATAAAAGCCCATCGTATATATATATATATATATATATATATATATATATATACACATATGACAGGCTTCATGCAGTTTCTGTCTACTAAATCCATTCACAAGGCTTTGGTCAGCCCAGGACTGTAGAAGACATTTGCCCAAAGTGCCATGTAGTGGGAAGCAAGCTTTATACCAAACAACCACGCTTGCGCCTAGTATGACGATTAAATAATTTCCCATTTTTACTTGAAGGTGGAAAATACTGATCTAGTGCAGCAAAGAATTTTCGAGGGATATTGGTAGCTATTGAATGAGAATGGAACATTACACCAAATAATATTTATTGATCTATTTTTTCTATTATCTATATCATCATCTAGTGTTTTAAATCCAGGTTTTGTCCCCATTAACAGAGATGGCCAGATCTACCTCAATGCCATAGCAACCGCCCTCACACCATCTCACCGTTTTGAGCGTCCTCCCTTCTCAAGCCAACCCTCCCAATCTCTATATGTCCCCTCCACGTTTTCCTCAGTCTACCTCATTTTCTCAGTCCATTTATCTCAAACACAAGCACCGTCCTCAGAACATGCTCTTCATCCCTCAAACACATGCGCCTCGTAAATAACACCACATGGATCAACCTTACTCATTAACACTTCTAACCCACTCACCATCACCTTCGTCTTCCCAAAGTTTACCTTCAAATGCTTTCTTCCATTTCCAAAACTTCACCCTCAATCCCTCCGTCGTCTCATTCATCAGAACAAGGTAATCTGCATACAGTATCTCCATTATCAATTCCTCTCTTGCACTCTCCATTATTGCAAACAACAACGGTGACAACAAAGATCCCTGATGCACACCAACTTTCACCGCAAACACCTCTGATCCAATTCTAACTCGTCTTTACCCACCTCATATAAACTCATCACTGCCTTCATTATTACCTCTAGTACACCTCTCTTCCTCAATCACCTTCCTTGGAACCCTATCAAATGCCTTCTTCAGACCAACGAAGCACATGTACAACTTCTCCTTATCTCAGTATTCCTCTTGCAATCTCCTTACAATGAACACTGCATCTATTGTCCCCCTACCTGGCATAAAACCAAACTGCATCTCATCCACGTCCACCCACTTCCGAATTCTCTCCAACACCCTTTCCACTATCTTCATTGCATGCTCCAATAGCTTCATTCCTTATACACCCTACAACTCATCGCATTCTCTTCCCCTTGAAGATCGGTACCACCATACTTAGTGCCCAATCATCTGGCATTCCTCTTCCATCCAGCACACCATGGCAGAGCTCCATAATCACAATCCCTATCTCACCACTTGCAGTTATCATTTCCACACTTACTTCTGATGGACCAGCTGCCTTTCCTGTTTTCATTGCCTCCACTACTTCTTCCCAACTAACCCTCTCCACTGGCCCCTTCACCACAACTTCCGCCCCCTGATCCCATTCATTCTCCTCGTTCATAATTCCCTCCATATGCTCCTTTCAAACTCTTACCCTGTCCTTCTCACTAAAATTCAACCTTCCATTGTTCCCTCTCATGCACCTTCCTCCCTCAAAATCCTTTCCATCTTTTTTCATTGATTTAATAAACCTAAACACTATCTGGGCTCTCATCCAGCCTGCTCAACCTCTCTTCAGCTTCCTTCCTGATAGATCTCGCAACCACTCTCTTTGCATGATTCTTCATGTTATTATACCTGGCTTTCATTTGCTCAGTCCCTTTATTACATAAAGCTTTGTGTGCCTCCTTCCTCACTATCACAGACTTAACCTCCTCTTTCCATCACCACGTATCTCCTCTTTCCATCACCACGTATCTCCTCAACCACTCCTATCTTTCGTCCTTCCACACACTTCATCACATGCCTTTAGTACCCTTTCTTTAAAAGACTTCCACAAATCCGGTGCATCAATGCTTACCAACTCTCTCTCCTCAAACCCTGCTCTTGTTTCTTCTTCCTTCAGTTTCCAGACCTTTCTCCTCTCAAATGTTCTCTTTCACACATTTTCGTCTTATCCAAGTCAGCAACCACCAACCTGTGCTGCAACTCCCCTGGTATTGTCTTCACATCTCTCAGATATTTTCTGTTTTTCCTGCCAACCAATATAAAATCAATCTATGTCTCATTCCCTCCTGTGCTGAAAGTCACCTTCCTTTTCTGTTTTCCTAAACCACGTGTTTGCCACACACAACCCTTTCTCATCACAAAAAACTCCAACAGCATCCTTCCTTCCACGTTTCTCTCCTCATATCTATTTCCCCTATGCACACCCTCAAAGCTCTGGATCCATTTCCCAACATCTCCATTAAAATCACCCATGCCCAAAACCAATTTATCTACCTTATGTAAGTCCCATTCATTCACCATTTCATCAAAGAACCGCAGCCACAAATCACCCGCTTCCTCAAATGCTAACACTACTGTCACTTTCTCCTGACCTCCACCACCTCACTTTATACACTCTTTTTATTAGTATTAACTTCATTAATATTGGATTTTTTCCCTACCATAATTTTTATTCTTAATTTTATAATAATAATGACTATTCTTATTATTCATACCAACTACATATTCAGTATTTACAGATTCAGACCTATATTTATTAATATGTTCATCTTCAATACTTAAATTTTTGCCTATCACATTTGTATCGTTATTGATCTTTCTTTTATTTAGCTTAATTAAGAAAGATTGCTTAACCTTAATGAACCAATCAAAAACCCCCAAGGAATTGGACCATAAAAATAAATTAATATATTAAGCCTAGGAATATGTTTATCAATAATAAACCTAGAAATCTTACCTATATCTGATTTCAATGGGCAAATCAGCCTTGTGGATGAGTATTAAAATTAGGTTTGTGGTCCTTAAAATTTATTCTAGATGTTTTGAAAGTGTAAAGTTCAGTTCAATCTCTAACTATGTCTTTCACAATTAGGTTAATGTTAAGTAAATTTTCTTTGGAGGTAATTTTATAATCCTTTGTAATTTGTTTTTCAATTAAAGATGAATCTTTTTCATAATCATTTTCATTTATTTAAGTAATAGTCTGCCGAATGTTGACCCAACAGAGGGACCAGCTATCCAAATTGATGATGATGACGATAGAAAAATTAATCTACAAATTTTAGTAAATGCATTTGGGATTTAAAAGATAGGAACATTAAGCATGATTTAAAGTGATCCATTATTAGTTATGCACCATCATACAATATTAGTAATTCTCCATGTGATCTTTGCCCTGAAAAAATGTATTATATAATTACTTCTAAATAAATTTTATTTATTTTTAATAAGAACTTTACAATAAGATGTTGCCATAAATTTCTGAAGCCATTCAAATAGCTTTTCATATTATATAACAAGGTTAATTCTTCTAAAAGGTTTAATACATTTAATAAATAGATAACTAATAGTTGTGACGTAAAATCTGTTTCTAATAATCATAATGTAGAATTCTTGTTTATTTTTGTTTAGTTATCCAATTATGTTCTCAATAGTTGAATACAAAAAATGACTTTTCTTAAATGTTTATTTTTTATCTTTATAATTTTTTCATTATCCACCATTAGTTGAATACAGCAATGTCTTGGATAGAATTGCCTTAAGCATTCTTTTTGTAGGGGTTCATGTACTGTATTCAATATTTCATATGATCAATTCAAATTTCATTAATTTTGAATCGCATTGATAACGGCTTAACAAAAATTTTTGGAAATATTACTTTTAATATTTTTGGAGTGTATGTGTTAATGCAATAGAAACAATTGTCATCTTTATAAGGTGAGATCTATAATAAAGATGTAATTTTCTCTATATGTACTTTTTATTGTCATACACACGCACACACACACACACACTCTCATCATGAAACCAGAGAATATATTCAAGAGAACTCACCTGGGGGGATTGAGCTTTCTGAGCTGTTAGAGTCAGATGAAAAGAGAACCAAGGAAGAACTAGAACCACCGCAAGAATTGGAATAAGTATAATCATCTTCAGCCATAGATAATTGGTCGTCATGTTGTTGTTGAGGATTTATGAGGTGATCACAGGTGTTTGTGGGAAGGGGTGCAACAGTTACAGGAGAAGAAAGAGGCTGAAGATCAAGTTCGGGAAATATATTTGAAAGTGGTGGTAGTGGTTTCTCATCCTTGACACAGCCATTGCTGTTGCTTTTTTTCCGTTGTGGACGACGAAGATTACGTGACTTCCTCTCTTTCCGCCTCCCCCTTTTCTCAAAACTAGCACTGAGTCGACGAGGTACAAAATTCAAGCTGAATCCTCGACAAACAACAGTGGTGCTACCAGCTCCACCAAGTTTTGTCAACATCGGGGACTGAGAAGTGATAACTGAGGACGGACGATTCTTAAAGAACTTGCGCTCACTGCCACAGCCACCACTGTTATCTGCAGTGGTAGGGCTATCTGTGACAATACTCGGAGTGCGTGGCATTACAACACTAATGTTCTCTACTCCTATACTCCTTATGATGTCTTCACTTACAACTTTGGTTGATGACTCTTGTTGTGCTGAATGGATGAATTTTAATCGTTTACTTGGTTCAATGTAATAGCATGGTCGGCGTCGATGTTGAACTCCAGATGCAAGTCTTGAACCTTCGGGATGACAAGAAGTTGATGCAGCAGAAGAATGCGGAGGAGTTACTGTATCAACCTCCCAGTGACCTTCAGGAACTGAATGTAAACCTGTCTCCACATCTGCCAAGTGAGATGTTTCACTGTGATTCCCTAAGTTGCTTTCACCAAGAGAGTAGCGGAGGTAAAATGGTAACTTAACCCTGGGCTTTGGTGTTGTGCAGCTGTTCCCATAGAAAGACTTAGCAGTGAATGATGGTTTATTATTCACTTCATCAATGCTGCTACTTAGCAATGGTTCTTCATTAGTATCAACATTGCTGAAATGAGAAAAATATAAATATAAAATATCACAGACAAAGGCTCTCATTGACTAAATCGACGACAGCATTTACTATCCCACCAAGGTCTTCATTATCATCACACCTGTGTGTATGTTAACATCACTACTTGCATCTACACTAATATAGATGCAGGAATGGCTGAGGTTAACAAGACAGAGTATGGAAGATGACTTTTGTCTAATGTGCCATGCAATAGGATAAAAGTGGGGATAGTGATTTCTTATCTTCAACAGAACCAAAGGGTTATGAATAAAACATGCATGCAACTCAATATTTATTTCATTGAGCCCCAAAGAGACAGAGACCTGCATGCTAATTTCACGAGCAGGCTTTGCATTGGAAAACTCATCATCATAACCGATGGAAAGTCAGTTCATAAAAACAGAGCATTGAAAGTGACCACGCTTACCCATAAATAAAGACGAAACTGAAACAAAGCCAACATTTTATTATATTTTAAAGTAATTTGCAAGTAATGACACTAGTCATGTTACACTCTTAAATAGAAACAAAGTTCAGATCTTGTAAAAAAAAAAAAAACTGTGTTGTACTCAATGTAAAAAAAAAATCACTGCTTAACAAAACACACAAGTCATATGGCACACAACAGCTGTACTTGGTGGAATTTTCCTGGCATTTTGTGGAAATTACTATTTGTGATGCACAGAGTCAGCATTCACAAGTCTTTTTTGGAAGAAAGATTTTCAGCTATATTACTAATAATATACCTCAGAAGTAATTGAAAAAAAACAACATACAAACAAATACATAACAACCCTTAGATTTATAAAAAAATATTCATAACATACAAAAAGTAAATCTGCTATGCAGTGCATGGGTACTTTCAAAACAAAAACACCAAAACAAAACACAGCACATACCCAATGAACAGAGTTGTGCCTGGCACTGCAGTGTAAACAATAACAATAAGACAACTAAAAAATATTAATAACTAACAGAGATACCCAGCATTCGACACAATTAAAATGGCATACTTTTTTATTCTTTGAATTGTCTCAGTCATGTGACTGCGGCCACGCTGCAGCACCACCATGTTATGGGGGGGGGGGGAGACACACACACACACATTATATATAAACAATGGGCTTCCTTCAGTTTCCGCCTACCAAATCTACCCACAAGGCTGTGGTTGGCTCTAGGCTATGGAAGACACTTGTCCAAGGTGTCACACAGTAGGATTGAACCCGGAATTATGTGACTGGTAAGGAAGCTACTTACCACACATATATATAATATATATATATAATACACATATATGTAACATAAAAAACATATCTAACATATCATACATATATAATACATGTATAATAAATTAGACATATATAATATACAATACATATATACATATAATGCATAAATAAAATATAATATATATTTATAATCTATAATATATATAATACATATATAAAATATAATATATAATACACGATATATAGCATATATAATTTACATATACACATATATATAAATAGTATATAATACATGGCAGACTGTATGACGCATGTGTACGAACAGCCATACTACATGGCAGTGAAACATGGGCCGTGACTGCTGAGAACATGCATAAGCTTGCAAGGAATGAAGCTAGTATGCTCCGATGGATGTGCAATGTCAGTGTGCATATTCAACAGAGTGTAAGTACCTTGAGAGAAAAGTTGAACCTAAGAAGCATCACTTATGGTGTGCAAGAGAGATGATTGCGCTGGTATGGACATGTGGCAAGAATGGATGAGGATAGCTGTGTAAAAAAGTGCCACAGCCTAGCGGTTGAGAGTACATGTGGAAGAGGTAGACCCAGGATGAGGTGGTGAAGCACGACCTTCGAACATTAGGCCTCACTGAGGTAATGACTTGTGACCCAGACCCTTGGAAATATGCTGTGCATGAGAAGACCCGGCAAGACAAGTGGGACCAGAAGCCGTACCTTTCCTTCTTTGGACACAAAACCCTGCTTGCTAAGACCTGTTGAGGCAAATGAAATTGAACCAAATTTGATGACCGGCACCCATGCCAACCTTCCTTCATTGGACACTAAACTCAGCTTGC
>NC_069003.1:17350684-17351033 GCF_001194135.2 Octopus bimaculoides
ATGACTGGCACCCGTGCCAGTGGAGTGCTAACAGCACCATCCTAGCCGGATCACTGCCAGAGCCGCAGCCTCGCTCCCATGCCGGTGGCACGTAAAAAGCACCATTTGAGCGCGATCATTTCCAGCTTCGCCTTGTGCTGGTGACATGTGAACAAAACATTGGACTGACTCTTGTGTAGATGGCACGTAAAAAACACCATTTGAGCATGGCCGTTGCCAGTACTGCCGGACTGGCCCTCGTGCCAGTGACATGTAAAAAGCACCCACTTCACTCTCGGAATGGTTGGCGTTAGGAAGGGCATCCAGCTGTAGAAACTCTGCCAGATCAGATTGGAGTCTGGTATAGCCA
>NC_069003.1:17351043-17351593 GCF_001194135.2 Octopus bimaculoides
CCACTTCACTCTCGGAATGGTTGGCGTTAGGAAGGGCATCCAGCTGTAGAAACTCTGCCAGATCAGATTGGAGTCTGGTATAGCCATCTGGTTTGCCAGTCCCCAGTCACATTGTCCAACCCATGCTAGCATGGAAAGCGGACGTTAAATGATGATGATATATATATATCTTTTTCTCTTTACTCTTTTACTTGTTTCAGTCATTTGATTGTGGCCATGCTGGCGCACCGCCTTTAGTCGAGCAAATCGGCCCCAGGACTTATTCTATCAGAATCTTTTGCCGAACTGCTAAGTTACGGAGACTTAAACACACCAGCATCGATTGTCAAGTGATGTTGGGGGACAAACACAGACACATAAACATACACACACACATACATATATACAACGGGCTTCTTTCAGTTTCCGTCTACCAAATCCACTCACAAGGCTTTGGTCAGCCCAAGGCTATAGTAGAAGACACTTGCCCAAGGTGCCACGCAGTGGGACTGAACCCGGAACCATGTGGTTGGTAAGCAAGCTATATATATATATATATATATATATATAT
>NC_069003.1:17352283-17353185 GCF_001194135.2 Octopus bimaculoides
ATTACGATGCGCACTCTTCTACTATCTCTCTCCCTCTCTTGTTCTTCATCCTTTCTGTTTTTCTCTCCCATCCTTTTTCTATTCTCTCCCTTTCACCGTTCCCTCTCTCACTCTTCTTCCTTGACTCTTTCGTCGCTGACACATAACAAAAGGGGATCTCTCTTTCTGTCCACCTCCTTGCTAAGGAAAAGACGTGCCTTTTCTTGTCTCCGCATGGCTCGTCTACCTAGCGTTCATAATAATATTTCTATCATCTTGGCTCAACAGCCCTCACCGTTTGTTTTTACTGTCTTGTTCTTGTTAACACTTTCACCCTCCGCAAAAAATCCCAAATTTTATTTAATTTGCTTCGCAGGAAGGACTGTTTCAATGAAGTCACATATTGTCCTTGCCTTCAAAACGCGGAGTAGATGAAACAGACAACTGACGAAGGGGTACACTCCTTATGTTGCATGTCTCGTTTCTCTGTTGTTCGAAAAACTTTGTTTTCTATGTTTTCGTCTCATTATGTTTAACATTTTTTTGATGTCCTGTACCCATATATGCATGCATGTATACATATAGATGTAGGTATGTACACATATGTATGGATATATGCATATATTTACATATTATTTATATTATATGATCGAATGCCACAAATTCTTTTCCAAGTAAGTTTGATCTTAATATATCATCATCATTGTTTAACGTCCGCTTCCCATGCTAGCATGGGTTGGATGATTTGACTGAGGACTGGTGAAACCAGATGGCTACACCAGGCTCCAATCTGATTTGGCAGACTTTCTGCAGCTGGATGCCCTTCCTAACACCAACCACTCAGAGAGTGTAGTGGGTGTTTTTATATGCCATCTGCACGAAGGCCAGTCAGGCGGTACTGGCAACGGCCATGCTCAAAATGG
>NC_069003.1:17353195-17355009 GCF_001194135.2 Octopus bimaculoides
GGTCTTCGCAAGTGGAGTTTAGTGTCCAATGAAGGAAGGTACGCATAAGTCGACAGGCTGAGGCCTTAGATTTAGGTCTCACTTGGCTTGCCGGGTCTTCTCACGTACAGCATATTTCCAAATTGGCAGAATTTCTACAGCTGGATGCCCTTCCTAACACCAACCACTCAGAGAGTGTAGTGGGTGCTTTTACATGCCACCGGCATGAAGGCCAGTCAGGCGGTACTGGCAACGGCCATGCTCAAAATGGTGTATTTTATGTCCCACCCGCACAAGAGCCAGTCCAGGGGCACTGGCAACGATCTTTCTCGAAAGTCCTTACACATGCCGCAGGCACATATATATATATGTGTATAAATAATATAGAATGGGACAAGGACACAAAACATCCAGACAATTAAGTGATATAAGAAAGGGACAAAACATACAGATAGACGATACAAAGGAAACACGGACAGGTCATTCGGAGTTTTCTCTCTTCGGTCGAGATATATATATATATATATATATATATATATATATATATATATATATATATATATACATACACATATACACAGGGCACCTATTCACCTTCAATTAACAAAAATTTTAATTTTAAATTTAAAAGTATCGCTCTCTTAGGCTTAAATGAAATAAAAATGCATGAGTAATTCAGAATCACTAGTCGCATTGAACAAAATTTAGTAGAAGAAAAGTTATGAGGTAAAATGTTACGAAATTTCATGTCAGTAAGAGAGTAAGGAAATATCACCTCAACTCTAAGAATAAAATCAATGTTTACTTTCTAATGCGGCGAGCTAGCAGAAACATTAGCACACCAGGTGAAATGCTTAATGGTATTTCGGCTGTCTTTACGTTTTTGAGTTCAAATTTCTCTGAGGTTGACTTTGACGTACAGATTATTTAACTAAACAGTTTCAAACTTCCGATACTGGTAGAATGTGTCACATAGAACAGGGTTTACTCTCAATGTTTTTGACAAAGCTTTGTATTTCGTCAGAAGTTACAGAGTAACAATGGACAAATTCATGTCTGATAAGTGCCAATACATGAAACTCTCAGCTTTTGATTTACTCTCTAACTTCTGCCAATGATATATATATACACATTACATACATGTGTAAAAAGTCTCACCATCCAAGCGAACCAATCTGGTCGCTTGACACGCTAAAAATAGCAGCCAAAGTATCCCTCTACCTAAATCACACGCCCATTGTATGTAATGTCCTAGATTATCCCTAAAAAGACGGTTTGCTGAAGGTTGGAATGCCTTTGATAATACGTTTGCAGTATCAGGGTTGATTTGAGGCTAAATAACATTATGGTCAATTTCTATATTAACACCCACACGATTTTCACTAAGTAAAAAAAGAACAAAAAATGATTTTTTTGACCTCCTAATATGCTGCAAATGCTAAATTTTGGTTCGGAAAAAATTAGCCCCTCACAACCACCAATCCCAGAATCAATGGAAATTTTTTTTTCATTGAATGAATTTCTGTGACCTCCTAATATTGCAAAATTAGGTTACTTAAGGTGAGCCTGGTAACTGATGGGTTTTGGGATTTCATTGTTTGTAACTTTTGGTGAGCCATGGTGCAACCAACATGATAAAAACCCCTGCTATTAATTCAATCACAACATATATTTAAATTAAACACAAAAAAAAAAAATGAAATATTATCATCACTTACATGGAAAACTCGAAATATTACCTTTCAGTATTTTATAAGGAAAAAATCTTAAATTATTGACACATTATTAATTATCTTATAACAGCAATGCCTGGAAAAATGCAAGCATGGAAAGTA
>NC_069003.1:17355342-17360314 GCF_001194135.2 Octopus bimaculoides
AATAAATTAGAAGAACTGGTATTCTTTGCTGCAATATTTTAAGTAAAAAGTATCTTATTCTTTACTTTACTAGAAGTAATAGCTTGTCCTATACTTTTTGTAGGTATAATAACCTGTCTTGTACTTTTCCAGGTTTATAATCTTAAGAATGACTTTCATGCTCAAGTTTTTCCATCTAATACACACACACACATATATATATATATATATATATATATATATATATACATACACACATGAATTCATATACATACATATATGCATATATACAGGGGTTGGACAAAATAATAGAAACACCAAGCATCATAATTTTGAAATATCTATAAAACCGTCAAAAGCTTGTTTATTTTTGTTTTTTCATTTATTTATTAGTCCTGCTTAATATGTTTTGCTAAAATTGCTGTTTCTTTTCAGATATCATCAGAAAAAGGTAATTAAAATTCATTTAATGACAGATCTATCGGACTTTCAATGAGGTCAAATTGTTGGTGCTTGTATGGCAGGCACTAGCGTAATGAAAACAGCTGAAATGTTTGGTATATCAAGAAGTACTGTCTCAAAAGTAATGACAGCCTTTGAGAAAGAGGAAAAAACCTCCTTGTCGAAACAAAACTCCGAAAGAAAACCAAAACTTTCAGACAGGGGCCGTCAGACTCTTACATGAATTGTTAGAAAGGATCACAAAAGTACAGCTCCCAAAATCACTTCAGAGCTTAATGACCAGCTCGAGAACCCAGTTTCCACAAAAACTGTTCTCCAGGAGCTGCACAGGAAAACTTTCAAAAACAAATGTTGTGAAGCAATTGGTCCCTAGAACAGTGGAAGAATGTTATTTTCTCGGACGAGTCATCCTTTACATTACCTCCAACCACTGGCCGAGTATATGTGTGGAGACAGCCAAAAGAAGCATTTGACCCAGACTGCCCTCTTCCAACTGTTAAACATGGCAGAGGACCTGTGATGATCTGGGAGGCTATATCTTGGAAATCCACCAGCCCAATGGCTTCCCTTCATGGCAGAATTAATAGACAAGACCATTTAAGCATTTTATCTTATCAAATTCAACGTATGATTGCACAACTGTTTCCGGAGAGAAATGCAATCTTTCAGGATAATGCACCAACTCACATAGCGAAAGTTGTTACTGAATGGTATTAGGAACATTCTAGGGAAGTTGAACATCTTTTCTGGCCACCACAGTCCTCAGATCTCAATATTATTGAACATTTATGGCGCATTTTAGAAAAACAAGTAAGGAGTCGATATCCTCCACCATCACCACTACAAGTACTGGAGACTGTTTTAGCTGAAGAATGGACAAAAATTCCTTTGGAAACAATTGAAACTTTGTATGAGTTCATACCTCATAGAATTCAAGCTGTAATTACTGCCAAAGGCAGTCCTATCCCATATTAAAATAAATTTGTTTGAAATTTTAAGGTGTTTCAATTATTTTGTCCAACCCCTGTATATGTGTGTGTGTGTATATATATATATATATATATATATATATACATACATACATATACATAAGGCAAATAAGAAAATGGAGATGATATAAAATCGACAAACATTCCTTTATATGTATTTATTAAATAATAAGCATGTTTTAGTGGTACAAATAAGCGAATGAGATCAGCCAATAAATACGTAAACAGATAGAGATGAATGAATAACAGATGAGTGTACACAAGATGGAATACCATGGATTATAATAACACCCTAAGATGAAGTTCTTACTTTTCCTTACCACGTCTATTACATTACATTATTTTTACCTATTTTACTCTCTTATTTACCCTACTCTATTATTCTAACTGAACTTCCCACATGTTAGTTTCCTAATATTTGTACTCTCTGAAGAAGCCTTGAGGCTCAACCATTACCCAGTCTCTGTCCACTGTTTGTTCATCTCTGTATATCACTGATGTCATGAAGAGGACTTGGAAGGGATTTGTATCTGTACACTCATCTATTGTGGAGGTGCAATGGCCCACTGGTTAAGGCAGCGGACTCGTGGTCATAGGATCGCGATTTCGATTCCCAGACCGGGCATTGTGAGTGTTTATTGAGCGAAAACACCTAAAGCTCCACGAGGCTCCGGCAGGGGATGGTGGTGAACCCTGCTGTACTCTTTCACCACAACTTTCTCTTACTTCCTGTTTCTGTTGTACCTGTAATTCAAAGGGTCAGCCTTGTCACACTGTGTCACTCTGAATCTCCCTGAGAACTATGTTAAGGGTACACGTGTCTGTGGAGTGGTCAACCACTTGCACGTTAATTTCACGAGCAGGCTGTTCCATTGATCGAATCAACTGGAACCCTTGACGTCGTAAGCGACGGAGTGCCAACAACAACTCGTCTATTATTATTCATCTCTCTCTATATACACCTGATTACGTATTTATTGGCTGATCTAATTTGTTTACTTGTACTACTTATACACATTTGTTTCATTTAATAAATATAATGTTTACTGGCTGATGTTTATCTATTCTATATCCTCTCCATTTTCTTATTTGCCTTATAAATCCTGGGTAAATTTCCAACTTATTTGAACCCATACCCAGTATTCAATTGCAATATTGCCATGTAATCGTAAGCACTTGATTAAAAATACGTAGGCACACATCCAGTAGTATATTGGATATTTAATGTTCCTTAGATGGTTTATTAACCTCTAACTCAGACATATATATAAAATACACTATAATTGACACAAAGTTTCCTCAAAATTAAATATACCTAATATAATAAATCCTTTCTACTGGAAGCATAAGGCCTCAAATTATGGGGGAAAGGATTAAGTCGATTACATAGACCCCAGTATGTAACTGGTACTAATTTTATTGACCCCGAAAGAACGAAAGGCAAAGTCAACCCCGGCAGAATTCAAACTCTGCCCAGCACGCTAACGACCGCCAGCTCGCTGCCTTAATATAACAGAAATGTAAATGTCAGTGAGTCACAATTTTTCAACTGTACTCCTAGAAGCCATAGCCTAACATATACCATTTTGGAATCAGGCTGGCTCCATGAGTAAATCAAAAACATTCTGGATCTACAATCCTGAAATTTTGGATTCCAAAGTTTTCATTATTGTGATTGTTCTTGGCAATTTTTTTACATGACTTTTTGCGACAAATTTTTTTGTATGATAATAATTCTTATAATCTAAAGGTCAAATCCATGACTAAATTAAAAACATTCTGGGCCAAATCTGAACCTGCAATCCTGAAATTTTGGATACTTATGCTTTCATTACTGCAGTTGTTTGCGGCGATGTGGTTAACATGATTTTTTGCAACAAATATGATCGTCATTGGGATAGGACTCTGGAGTAAGCAATTGCAACAAATTCTCCAAAACACATAAGTACTGGTGATGATTAAATTTGATTATGTGATTAAAAATTCTTCAAGGTGGCGCTCCAACATGGCTGAAACAAGATATGTGTGTGGGTATATACACACACATACATCTACCCATATAAAAACTTAGTGAATAATGTCACAGTGAAACATGACATGCCACCAAAGACCATGTCTCATAATGGATTCAATACCACACGCCACTACCCAGTGTAGTATGATGCAGGGCTAGTGTTCAAAATACAAGCCCAGGAATAAAAATAACATACAGATATGGTATTCAATTGAATATGTTCTAGAAACCATTAAACACCACACCAGTTTTCTTTATACAGGGTGTGGTGAATAAAATTATGCAAAAATATAAATAACACTGACATCTCATTTTGACAGATATATTTACCAAAATTACATAATTTCTTGAAATACAAATGAGTAAATTTATTCAATAAAATCGCCATTGGCTTCAACTATAGCCTAAACACAACTTCGTAATCTGCAACTCTTCTGGACGATTTCAACTACAGCCTCCAGACGACTTCGGAATTTCCTGCAAGTCTCCTGGATGGTCTCCCTGTTTAAGTTGGTGAATGCTGCCATAATCCTTGCTTTCAGTTCATCTTTAGTATTACAAGGAGTTTTCTTGGTTTCTTGCTCAACTACACCCCACACATAAGGAAGGGGTCTGCAGTCTGGGAAGTTAGGTGACCAGATGTTAGGGGTGATGTGGTCGCAGAAATTGTCTGACAGCCATGACTGGGTTCTCCTGCTTGTGTGACATGGTGCAGACTCCTCTTGCCAGACATAAGGTCTTCCAGCAGCCACCCTCTTCACCCAGAGCAGCACCACCTCCTCCAGGCACTTGATGTAGGTCTCCGTGTTGAGTGTGAAGTCGTGAGGGAAGGTGAGTGGAGGCATAACATTGCCATCACTAGTGATCACTCCAAACACCATGATGTTGACTGGATGTTTGATTCTTATCACTCTCAGTACATGTTATGGGAAGACAGCAAGCCAATGGTTGTTCTGTGTGTTCACCATCTGATTCTGGAAGAAATTTTTCTCATCAGTTGGAGGGGGATGCTTGAGTTTGTTCAAAAGCTTCATAGCGTGGTCCTTGATGGCCTGGGATAAAAACTGGCCCTTTCTTGTCCTTGATGGCTTGGGATAAAAACTGGCCCTTTCTCATCTTATATGAGGAATACCAAATGTCTTCAAGCACTACCTGCCTGATAAGAAAATCATACACTCCCATATCCCCAGCTATGGACCTGATTGACTCGCAGGGATCATTGTCAATCATGGCCTGGATCTCGCCAACAAATTTAGGAGTTCTTTTCTTATCAGAACAATCAGTGTGAGTTTTCTGAGCTGCTGTACCTTCGCAATCACCATTAGACTCATCCAACTCTTTCCAAATCCTCTGCACTCTCCTCAGATTGACATCCAAACTCTGAAATGTTCATATTGGAGCTTCCAGCAGTACAGCATGTCAATTGCAAATTTCTGGCAGAAGGAATTGCGTCTTGATGCTGCTTTTCTCAGACAATGCTCAACTGACACTACTACAGTGTGTAGTTAACAAAAAAAAAAAAAAAAAA
>NC_069003.1:17361006-17367438 GCF_001194135.2 Octopus bimaculoides
CTGGCATGGAAAGCAAGCATAAAAACAATGATTTTTTTACATATAAAATCAATGATCTTACACACACACAAAAAATGGCGGCGAGCTGGCAGAACCGTTAGCACACCGGGCGAAATGCTTAGCGGTATTTCGTCTGCCCGCTACGTTCTGAGTTCAAATTCCGCCGAGGTCGACTTTGCCTTTCATCCTTTCGGGGTCGATTAAATAAGTACCAGTTACGCACTGGGATCGATATAATCCGTTTGTCTGTCCTTGTTTGTCCCCTCTGTGTGTAGCCCCTTGTGGGTAGTAAAGAAACAACACACAAAAAATTTCTAGTTATGTGTCCCAATTACGTGTTAATTAGCATGTCATGGGATTGCTTCCAGAAATATGTCGCTCACAGACACACCAGCAGACTCAGCACAGATGAGACCCTTCAGCTCTAGCTCCTCAGCTCAGATGAAGGTTAACTCCATACACATCCTGCATACTAATAACTACTGGGCTCATGGTACTTGTTGCCCAAGACCAATACAAGATTAAATGATGAAAAAGTGGCACTGGCTCTGCACAAACCAAAACCCTTATACTGTGTTGTCCCCTATATGTCAGTCCTGGTGCCAATAAATGAAAGAATTATTATTATTATTATTAAGGCGGCTAGCTGGCAGAATGTCCTGCTGTGTCCTGGCGTAATTTTCAGAGCTTTTAGCACAAGCTAGGGGAGTAAATCTCTACAAAAAATCCAGCAGAAGGGATCCTTTGATGGGTATCCATTAGTGGAGAGGTGTACTTGGGACTAGGAAACTTGCACCTGGAAACAGCCTAGGTACAGCAGAGGTGGTTAAGTTACCATCTCAGCAATACCATCAATAAAAATGGTGAAACCAACCATATATATTCCAGAGGAATTTGAAATCAATTTCTTGATTTGTTAGCAGGAAATGTGAAACAAATAATGCCAGTTACAAGAGATCTAATGTCAACAAGTATTGCAAACTACAATCAGTAAATTTAGGAAATTAGTAAAAATGGAACAGAATAAAGAAATGTTTCCAACAGGTTCACCAGAATTCGTGTCAAAATGAAAAACAAGAACCAGAAAAACCAACAATGAACATACAAAATTTCATATTAAATCTCACTTTTACAATTTTTGGTCAAATTTCTTAAGGCCAACAATGTTTCCTCCAGAATCCTTTTCAAGTTAGATTGTAGAAAGAAAACTAGATGTTATAAACGGACGATAAATGTGGAGACAATATTAGAATACATAAAAATATTGTAAATTTCATGGATGTATTCAATTATGTAACATTTAAATTATATTTTCTTATATGGAGGAAAGGAAAATGATAAATAAAGCCTCTGAGTCATGATAAATATTCTAGTTGGGTGATCATCAACAGAACTACCTAATCATTGTATTCCAAAGATACTACTATTCTTAATTGTGAAGCTAGACCTATGAATTTCAAATACAGTTTACCCTGCATTTATAACATAAGTGGCTGAATATATTACACTTCCCCTTTCACCCTTTAGTGTTTTGATTTATTCAGGTTCAAGTGGGGTGTCCACAATATTTGCTTGTAACTTTGTTAATCTTCTACATACAGATTTGAAATTTTGTAAATGGGTGTTTATATGCCAGTGGTTCATAGTTACGAAATTTTAGCTGATTATTATGATTAAATTTGACTTTTATGGGCAGGTAAATTTAATTAACAGGTGTAAAAACAGTAACATTATGAATAAGCACTAAAATTCATATTAATACATCTTACCTGTTTGATTTGTTACTAAAATTATCCCAGATGTCAACCACCAACAATTTTACATTTTTCAAGATGAGGTACATTAATTTGAATTAAAATACAGGTGTAACTTGTACAAGATTTTATTCTTTCTCTATAAAACTCTTTTACTAGTCAATTGGCGATGTACTCTTATACAATTTAATGAATTCATTTATGTAACAGAATGCATCTGATAAAAAAAGCTCATTAACAAGGGAGACTAAGGTAATACAGGTGTGTAACATACTGAAAATTGATATGTATTTCTCACTTTCACATAATTTATAATAAAATGAAAAGGAATAGATGATAAAATAATATACTTATGACATACTTCTGTCTTGAAACTGTCCAAAGCACCTTTACACAAGGACACTTTGCAAAAGGAACACATTTACGAAGTCTCAATCTGATACCCTTTTGCAGTTTTTCTTTGTTTCAGTGAATACAGTCTGCAAACTTTTTTCTTCCATTTATCTTTTTGACTTCAGGTAAGTCAGTATTTTTCTGTTGACATCCACCTCAGTTAATTTTGCTTTTCTCCCAGTTCTGTGCTTTCTAGAAGAAAAGCCCTCATGTAACTGAGATGTGATGTCAACCCGAAATTTCAAATGGTCATAGTCCTTTGGTGGCAGATGTACCTTGTGGCTTTTTACATATACAATATATGAATTAACTATAGTTAAATTAACTAAAATCCACAAAAATGTACCTCCTCCATTTCTTCCCAGGTCGATCAACTGTGTAATATGCCCAATATTGGTCAGATTTTTCAACCCCACCTATACATTTGTTCTATCAAATATTCATTTAGCACCAACACCAGGTTGTTCATTAGTAGGCAGAAATAAAATCTGTCTTTTGTCAGGATAAATTACAGGTCCAGTCCATCTTCGCTCCATACAATTTCTTGTTTACCCAATTTCATTCATTAAGTTCAGGGCTGATGTGAGGTTATGATAGGTGATTTGCTCAAGTTGCCATGCAGTGGGAGTGAACTAGGGACCTTCTGATTGAACTATTCCACTATGTCTGTACATCCTCAATACATTGATTGTATTGAGACAGGTTATTGATCAAAACTACTCCTTTAGCATTTAAACCATCCATTGCCGGCCCATATACTTCTTTAATATACCTGAATTTGTCAATGTTGTTCAAATCCATGCCAGAGTTATTTCTCTTGGCTCATTTCTGTTCACAACGATCAGTCCTCAGCCCACTCAGAGTGAAAGATAGACTGTATGATGCATGTGTATGAACAGCTATGCTAAACGGCAGTGAAACATGGGCCATAACTACTGAGGACATGCATAGGCTTGAAAGAAATGAAGCTAGTATGCTCTGCTGGATGTGTAATTGTCAGTGTGCATGCATGACAGAGTGTCCTGAGAGAAAAGTTGGACATAAGAACCATCAGATGTGGTGTGCAAGGTTCATGTGCTGCATATGGATGAGGGCAGCTATGTGAAGTGTCACACCCTAACAGTGGAAGGAACCTGTGGAAGAGGTGGACCCAAGAAGACATTGGATGAGGTGGTGAAGCACAACCTTCGAACATTGTGTCTCACAGAGGCAATGACAAGAGACCAAGACCTTTGGAAATATGCTATGCTTGAGAAGACCCAGCAAGTAAAGTGAGATCGCAGCCATGGCCAATAAATGTCACATAACCAGCCCATTTAAAAGTACCCTTGAATCATCAGGCGATACGCTGTGCTTGAGAAGACTTGTTGAGTCAAGTAACATCATAGTGATGGCTGATACCAGTGCCGCCTGACTAGCACCTGTGCTGGTGGCACATAAAAAGCACCATCTGAGCGTGGTTGATGCCAGTGCCCCAACTGGCTCCAGTGCTGGTGACATGTAAAAATACCCACTACACTTTTAGAGTGATTGGCATTAGGAAGGGCATCCAGCTGTAGAAACCTTGCCAGATCAGAGTGGAGCCTGGTGCAGCCTACTGGCTTGCCAGTTCTCAGTTATACTGTCCAATCCATGCCAGCATGGAAAACGGATGTTAAACGATGATTCTACTTGCTTAAGGTGAAACCAGCCAGATCCAGCCTTTCAAACCTACCTTACAATGCCATTTTAAAAATAAACAATCACATCAAAATCTCGAAGACATGAGACAATGCATGATTAATTCAAAACAATGTGAATAAATGAACATAACATAGGACAGAGTAATGGGCTAAACTAACTGCTTAGTGATCAGGACTGCCAAGTTTGTGTAACTATAGCAGTGCAGAATAGAAGAGGAAACAATGGGCAGTAAATACCAGTCTTGGAAAATGAGTTCCTTACCCATGAATCCATCAACTACTGATCACCACATACATCTATTCCACTCCTTTAGGACCTAAAAATACCTTAGCTCACAACAGTTTTCAGCCCTCTTACAAAGCTCACTTAAGATCTGCAATGGGATGTTGCATACACACCTAGGACATTGTTGCTGCAAAGAGACGTCCAAGACTGTACCCAGAAAAAGGTAACGTAGCTAGTTGGCATTGTCAACATTGAATTTCTACTTTTTCATGTTGGCATGGGTTGGATGAAATTTATTGAGATGAATTTTCTATGGTCAGTCACCAAACCTCACCTGCTTCCAAATAAGATCGTATTTCCCCATGGCCAGATGTTTCTATGGAAGATTGGAAATAAAGAACATTTGCATGGTGGTGACACTTGCTTACAACTATCATGTTATATCAAAGAAAGGAAGCAGCATCACACAAACATATACATAACAGGCTTCTTTCAGTTTCCATCTACCAAACCTACTCACATAGCTTTGGTCAACCCAGGGATATAGTAGAAGACACTTGCCCAAAGTGATAGGCATAGGGACTGAACCCAAAACCATGTGGTTGAGAAGCAAACTTACCACATAACGTCTGCAGGTATTAAGTCCCTAACACATTCAACCTCTACCCCACATACTTTATCCTCATCCATATTGTAACCCTCTCTCCAGACTGCAAAAAGCCACTGTACTTCAACCATGAAAATCAAACACTCTGGAATGTCCTTCACTGCAGGTTTTCTAGGAATTATTGGATTCCATTTGTCCAAAAACCAATTGTAATAATCTCAGTGAACCCATGATAGTCAGAGGTGGTGGTGTTTCCTTCTCTCAGACCAAGTTATGAAATAAAAGGGTTGGCAAAGACTAATAATCCTGTGATTTATAAGCTAACGAAGAAAATTAATTGGCTCTTCACTCACCTAATTAAACTGGCTTCCATGATGCTGGATATGACAGGCAGGATGCTGTAAAGAGACAGAGAACATATATTCTTTTGTTTGTCATTTGACTGTGGCCATGCTGGAGCACTGTATTTAGTCAAACAAAATCGACTCAAGGACATTCTTTGTAAGCCTAGTACTTATTCTATTGTTCTCTTTGCCGAACCACTAAGATACAGGGAGATAAACACACCAACATCGGTTATCAAGCGATGGTGGGGGACAAATACAGACTCATAAATACACACACACAAATATATGGCACGTAAAAAGCACCCACTACACTCTCGGAGTGGTTGGCGTTAGGAAGGGCATCCAGCTGTAGAAACTCTGCCGAATCAGATTGGAGTCTGGTGTAGCCGTCTGGTTCGCCAGTCCCCAGTCAAATCGTCCAACCCATGCTAGCATGGAAAGCAAACGTTAAATGATGATGATGATATATATACTAGCAGTATAACCCGACGTTGTCCGGGTGTGACTTATTACGCCATCTACAATAAGTCTTGCTAGGTGAAAATCAACTAAAAAAGAAAGCCTTACAACGAAAAAACCCTTATGGTGTAAATATGTTCATAATTCAAAAGATGATGAAATTAATAGGGAAAGTCTGAAGGCTGTTTTGCGTAACATTATTAAGCATACGTAAATTTCATCCGTCTAATTGGCTATAGAAATGCTTGTGCAAAACAACTATTAGCGCTGGGTAATTCCTTTTCGCAGGAGCTAGGACGGCAATTTCTGATGAAGCAATTGCTGGTGATCTGTTGCTACACAGTTCTGCCAGAATTGTATTAGGCAGTAGATGTTGATGCACCATTTTGCATTATGTTCAAAGTAACTTCTGGAATGTGTTGAATTGATGCAATCTGTTGTTGTCTTTTTAAACCGGTTGCTTTCTTTCCCCAGCAAGTTGTCTTGTTTGGAGGCATAATCTATGTACATATTAAAGAGAACAACAAAAGTTATAACAGTTGGCAGGGTCAGTAGTTTTCACATTTCGGTAATTTTTCAGATTAACACCCACACAATTACGTAACCGTAATCCTTAGACCCTAAAACCGTAACCATAACACTAACCCTCATCGTAACCCTAAAACCCTAACCCTGACCCAAAAACTGTAACCCTAACACCCTAGTGAAAATCGTGCGGGTGTTAATCTGAAAAATTACCCAGATTTGTAATGAAGTTCACTGATTTGCAATGTGTTGTCCATAAGCTCCGTAGTTTGTATGTATGAGTGTGTATTCAAAAACATCTATATTTACACTTTAAAGTTGGTTTTCACACTCAACCCTGTTCTGCAGAATCAGTGTTGCGACGGGAGGTTTGTACCCATCTCTACATTCTGAGTTCAAATTCCGCCGAAGTCGACTTTGCTTTTCATCCGTTCGGGGT
>NC_069003.1:17368286-17369885 GCF_001194135.2 Octopus bimaculoides
ACTTACAATTCCCGCCAATTAGAATGAGGTATGTATGTATGTATATATGTATGTAGTATTAAAATGAAACCATTAAAGTGAAATTGTCATTACAGTATCGAAATGTGATTGTTTCAGTTTTGATACTGAAATAGTTTTCTTTTACTGTCAGTGTTTCTCCTTCCTTTCTTTTTGTATTTGTTGTTGGATTGTTCGTAAAGGTTCATAAGAGAAAGTAGGAGTTGAAAGGATTTGGATTCGTTATTAGGAAATTTTTGGAGTGAAAAATGACGCAGTGACCTAACAAATTGTATTTAGAATATTAATTGCGATTGTTTAATCCAAGAAATTTGGAATTGTGTAAATGTATGAATGTTAAACATACACACACACAGAGAACATCTGCCTTTTATAGTATAGATACACATACATACACGACGGGCTCCTCTTTGTTTCTGTCTACTAAATCCATTAACAAGGCTTTGGTTGGCCAGAGGCTATAGTAGAAGAGACATGCCCAAGGTGCCACGCAGTGGGACTGAACCCGGAACCATGTAGTTGGGAAGCACAATGAGAAATTACTTGATGTAGAAATTGCGACTGTTAGAACAACAGTCACTATATGTGGACAGTCGAAAGTGGGATGGGAGTGTAATAACATCAAAGAGAAAAATAATATTCACAAATTTTATTCGCCAGCACTGGTTAGTAATACAAACTTAGTAGTAATTGTAGTAAATGACAATGGCAACAATTTGTGCTGCTCACACACTTTCAGTGTGTTGGAAGCCAAGTTAACGGTCTGTTGTCAGAGAGTAAGAAAGAATAAGAATTGCGTTGTCCCTTTCCATTTGGCCAAAACATGCTCTCAGTTAGCAGGCAGTAACCAGAGAGAGAGGAAAATGCAAACTTTTAATTCAGTTATATAAGGTTTGTCCAAGAAGTAGATCAAACCTAAAACAAAGGATTGACCTTTCCACAACCACTGAAGGTCTCGCAGAACACATTCTCATTAATCTCTAAGCATAGAGATAAGACAGAAAATATCAGACAGTCGTCTGACAAGCAACAGGTACATGGATTCAGTTACAAACATGTTCTAATTGATGTGCAATGCTGCATAAATTAGCTGAAGTAGAAAATGGATTTTTAAGAGGAACTGATTGTGGTGTGGAAGATTTGGGTTAATGTTTACTTTAACATCCGGTCACCAAAACAAAAAAAAAATGTGTATTAAACGAATATGAAGACAAATATTTGCGCCAATGAACCAGGCAATGGGGAGAGGACTTTCAGAAAATTCACATCTAATTTTTTCTCTCATAACTTTTAAGAAAATGGATATCTTTCGGTGAAATTTCAAACGGCATAGATTATAATTATAAAGAAATTTGTGGGGAAATTTTTTTACTGAAGGGATGGAAAAAAAACTCAATATGTTAGCGTTCCGAAACTTTTTTTTCAATCTTGCAAAAACACGAAGATTAAGAATAAACAGAAAAAGTACACAAATATATTTTACATACCTGTCGTATACGTCGGTTTTGTTTTTTTTCACTTTAAAGGTGGATTAATCCCAACAAAATAACAATCACCTTTAAAGTGAAAAAAACAAAACCG
>NC_069003.1:17371189-17375198 GCF_001194135.2 Octopus bimaculoides
ATACCCAGATTACATATACTCCATCTCCACCGGAAAAACTTTATCTTGTGAGTTTTCCAAAGTCCTCTCCTCACCCCTTGGAAAAGATTTCCCCCACAAATTACTTTATAATCGTAATGTATGCCGTTTCAAAGGTATTTCTATAAAATTTCGTTGAAAAAAACCCCATTTTCCTAAAAGTTATGAAGGAAAAGCTCGGATCTTGTAAATTTTCCGAAGTCCTTTTAAATTTAATTTTGTTGTGCGTGTATGCCAAAAAAACTCATTTAAAAATGGATCCTTCTATCCTTTATGGCGCTTCTTTAGAAACGCACCTCTCCAAGAAAATGACACTTAATCGTAAAAAAAGGTTAAGAAAATGGGAAATATATTAAAAATAAATGAAGCAAGCAAAAAATTAGGAAATGAAAAAGAAACGGACACTCGCGAATATAAACAAGCATGAGAAGATACAAAGGGCAGTAACTTACTTTTACCTGTCAGATATTGTTCATGATATGAGGGGCCAAATAGCCATAATTTATTTTCTCTGTGAACTGAAAACAAAAATTAAAAAAAAAAACTTGCATACGTCTTAAACATATTTACTGTATTGTTTTATAATTATTTCTGTCGTATATCACAAAATCATAAAATGGGCGAATGTAAAGCGAGTGCACCTTAACCAGTGTGCGCAGTAAAAACAATCAAGAGTTTGCAAACGATATTGTCGAGATCCACGCGTATCATTGACTGGTAAAAGTTTCCGCCCAGTTTATATTTGCCAGTGTCCGTTTCCAGTTTTACTTTTTAGTATAAAATATTCAAAAATAGAGAATCTTCCGAATGTTTTGCATACTTCATTTAATTTGGATATATTTCCCATTTTCCTAACTTTTTTTTTACTGTTCAGCGTCATTTTCTTGGAGAACTGCGTTTCTAGAGAAGCGCCTCATTTATTTTGTATATATTTTCCATTTTCATAACTTTTAAAAAATTGGGCGCCATTTTCTTGGAGAGGTGCGTTTCTTAAGGAGCGCCGAAAAAATATTCTAAAAATATATTAAGAAAAAAAACAAAATGATTAAAATACTTACCTTAACTGTTGATTAACTTAAATGGAAACTACACAACAAACAAGACAGCATCAACAGACGTAAATACTTCCTCTCTCTAAAGTATGTCGGTATTATAATTAATAACTGCCCAGGGCCCTTTTAAAAACTTATTTCAAATTCAGTCATTATCGGTTCAGTTATTTGAAGAGAGCATACGTTGCGAAACAAACAGCTCCCTAAAGGAGTGCATTAAGTCGGTGGTGATGGTAATTAAATGTTTACTGTCTTTAAAATATATGTGTGTTATAATAACTAGCTATTTAACAAACACAACTGCCCATGCCATTATATCGAATTATACAAATAAGCTTCAATTTCAGTCATTATCCATTTACTATTAACATTAATATTTTAAAGAGACGATACATTCATAAACACGATTTTCTCTCAGCCACAACAGTCCTTAGTGACGCGGGCTTTCTCTTGAATCAAGCGCCTTGCAAATTGATTGGTGCTTTTGGTTGTAGTAACAGTTAGTGCCACCTAACGGTATTTGTTGTAAGAAAAGTTTTCTTTTGATGGTGAATGTAAGTTATCTTTCCTTGAATACTGGCGCCGATAGTGTTTGCTCACGCGTACACATATACATACAAGGATGTATATATACGCCATATATATATAAACACACCAAAACAATATGAACATGTATATATGTGTGTGTATGTATACCAATGTCTGTGTATATACACAGACATTGGTATACATATATATATAGAGAGAGAGAGAATAGAAAAACCTCTGACACATTCAACCAGTATCCGAAGTTTCAAACTGTTTAGTTAAAAAAAAATTAATTAAGCTGTTTCATCATTCAGTGATGAATATTGTTTTAACCACAGGATAGCTCTGATTGTAAAGGATCTGTAAGAAAAGGCGTTCCAGCTATGACCATTTCGTCTTATTCTTTTCTAGAAATAATGAATTCCTATGCGAACATTATAAAATAATATAAACTTGAATTATTTTTTTTCTTTTCGTCCGGAAGATTTGGTTGCTCTTTCTAGCAACTCGAGCGACCAGGTAAAGGCTCTCTCGTTCCCTTGGTCACCTGTTGTTTAGTCCCGAGTTAGAGCTGATTGAAAAGATATGATCAAAGACGTCCCAACTGTGACCATTCCGTCTTTCTTCCCAGACATAATGAACTCTACGTGGAAAGACTCCTCCCCCCCAATCAACTACGATAAATTATTGAAAGAACTATTTACGAAGTTCACAAAGATCTGATCAATTTGGCTCACAGATTTTTTTAATTATTTTTTTTAACTAAACAGTTTGAAACTTCGTACACTGTTCTAATGTGAAGTGGTATTCTACACCTTCGAATACCTATCGTGGATTACCCACACAAATGTGCTCCACCACCAACTTTTTTACTCATAACTTTAAAGAAATGGATATCTTTCTAATGAAATTTTTTTACAAATGCCGTTCAGATGGTGTAAATTACTATTTTATCAGAATTTAATGTGAAAAACGAAAAGAATAAAATAAAATTGGTTGGCACGCACACAGACGTACTGACTCAGACCACATTTGTTCAAATTTTCAAGTTTCATTTTTTCGACATCGATTTTTCTGAAAGTTATGAGGAAACAAAGTGGGGGGGGGGGAACACTTATATAGGTATGGTCATATCTGCCAAATTTAATTAAATAACATGAATGTTATATGAAATTAGGATATATTCCATCTCATGCACAGATTTATTAATTATATTTTTTTAACTTAACACTGGTAGAATGTGTCACGTAGAACAGGGTTTTAAAGTTGTCGTATTGGTAATTTTAACTAATCAATGACATGTATTCAGGCTGAAGAAAATTACTGCTGCTGTTTGCGAACACCAACTTCCGGGTCCATTGACAAAGCGATGAATCTTCGACAACAAAAAAATTTAAACTGAAAATCTCCCTTAACAAAACCTTTCTTTAATAACCAGAGATGTTTTTATAGCAACATATATGAGAATGTGTCTGTCTGTCTGTCTGTCTCTCTCTCTCTCTCTCTCTCTCTATATATATATATATATATAATACAAATAATAAATGAGTACATGCATATATACGTACATGTATGTACATACTTACATCTACCTGTATATATAGATGCATATCTGGGTACAGGGCATTGTAAACAAAGCGTAGACAAAATGATAAACGAGTACAGAAAACACAAAGGCCACATAGAGAACATCTCCTTCATCAGCTGCTCCCATTCTAACACAGGCGTTTCGAAGAGTAGGGCAGGATGCATCGTTAAAATGGCTCTTCCCACGGACCACAAATTAAATTTAATTCAAATTAAACTTGTAACGTGGAGGGATGTCGTAGCGGACAAAACAAAACAGTGAGAACAAACAAGAAGGCTATACGGCCAGACGTGAAAAAAATATATGTGCTGAACGCTGTGAAGCAATGAACTGGAAACGAGACGAAGAATTGCTCGTGCTAGCTTCGTGAAAGCGAAGATATGAAAGAAAGATGAGTAGTCAGACACGTGACCAGGGAAGGGTAGGAGAAAGCGTGGGTGCTCCAACATGGCCACAGCCATTGGACTGAAACATATAAAAGAATATATATATATACACACGCACACATTAATAATAGGTAGAAGTTACAGAGTGACAACTCGTCTAGTCGCTAGACGCGCTAAAAGATAGCAGCCAAAGTATCCCTCTACCTAAATCACACGCCCATTGTACGCAATGTCCTAGATTATCCCTAAAAAAACAGTTTCCTGAAGGCTGGAATGTCTTTGATGACAGGTTTGCTTATCAGGATTGACAAGACTTCCGCCCCTCCCAAAACCACCCTTAAAAATTTTTTTTTTTTTTTCGGCTACGGGGAATATGAATCTGCAAAAAAATTGGCAAAAATCGACATTTCTAAATTACCCCTCACCCCACCCCCACT
>NC_069003.1:17376463-17380780 GCF_001194135.2 Octopus bimaculoides
TGTAGAAATCGCCTATAAAAATGGCAAATTTTCGTCTTGAGTATAACCAGCTGAAATTGCAAGGATAATCTGAAAACTCCAAATGACCCGTCCTTGTTTTCTTTGTATCGTCTATCTGGATGTTTTGTTGTTCCTTTTTTGTATCACCTAACTGTCTGGATGTTTTGTGTTCTTGTCCCATTTTGTATTTTTTATATATAAATATATATATATCATGGGGGAGAATGTACGAAAAAAAACAACAACGGACGAGGACAGGTGGTGTAAACAACAAAAGGATGTATTAGTTTGACACTCGGGAATATAGAAAGTCTTTAACGTTTTGAGCTATGCTCTTCAACAGAAAGAATACGGAGAAAACAAGGAGAAGAAAAATTGAATGGTGTTTGGTCAACAATCTATCATCATCATCATCGTTTAACATCTGCTTTCTACGCTAGCATGGGTTGGACGATTTGACTGAGGACTGGCGAACTAGATGGCTGCACCAGGCTCCAATCTGATCTGGCAGAGTTTCTACGGCTGGATGCCCTTCCCAACGCCAACCACTCCGAGAGTGTAGTGGGTGCTTTTACATGCCACTTGCACGAGGGCCAGTCAAGCGGTACTGGCAACGGCCACGTTCAAATGGTGCTTTTTACGTGCCACCTGCACAGGAGCTAGTCCAGTGGCACTGACAACGACCTCACTCAAATGTTTTTTCACGTGCCAGTAAGGCAACGCTGGTAACGATCACGCTCAAATGGTGCTTTTTACATGCCAGACAGATGCTCTGGCAATGATCAAGCTCGGATGGTGCTGTTAGCCCTCCACTAGCACAGGTTAGACATACATGCAGGAAGAGTGAAGCTGCTTGGCAAAGATTGACCTTGAACCCTGCTGTGCATGTGCACTAACTTTTAACATTCTGGCTCACTTCCACTGTTTGCAGCAGTGCTTGGAGGAAAGTGTGTAGCATGTGGTCGTCGTATTGACTATGACAGAGTAAGTTGTCATGGTAATACCAACTCAGAGGGCTACACAAAGTTGCAGAAAGTGTATGGAGAGAAGTGTATGAGTGGTTGAGATGTTTCCAAGATGGCCGAAAAATGTCAATATTGACGAACATTCTGGGAGAACCGCAACCAGCAGAGCTGAGAAAAGCATCACAGATGTGCGTGCAGCTGAGAGAGTAAATCATTGCATCACCATCCATGAGTTATCAGAGGATGTGCAGATTAGTTACAGTTCACTTCAGTCCATTATCACTGAAGATTTGGGTATGAGACAGGTGTCTGCCAAAACTGCTTTCAGCTGACCAAAGAGACACTCAGGTTTCAGTTGTACAAGATCTTGATTGTGTTGAGAACAATGAAAACTCTTTGAAAACTTTGCAGAGGTCTCTGAGCAGGTATTGCCAAGATTTTGGCAAAATTTGATGCAAATTCTCTGCTCAACTTACCCTTTCATGGTCAATATGTCGATCACACACTACACACCTTCCTTCCAAGCACTGCTGCAAATAGCTGAAGTGAGCTTGAACATTAAAATTTAGTGGGCATGCATGGTAGAGTTCAAGGTCAATCTGTGTCAAGTGGCTTCTCTCTGTGTACTTTAGCTTCGTTACTATGGCAACAGTCCAGATACTTATTGATCAGACCGCATATATTATAATGGAGAGAGCTGCTTATTAATTAAGTATGTCATAGTTACTAAAAGAAGGCAACTATTAAAGGCTTGAGGATCTGGAAATATTTTTATAAGAAATTTTCTGTAATTTCTGAAAAACTTGTACTTCAAATATTCAGTAGAATATTGGAAGTACAAGTTTTTAACAAATTATTCTTTGCATTCACTGTGAAGTAGATTTTAATGTTTAATATTAATTCATTGCAGGCAAAATTTTCCTTTTTCATTTGCAAGTTTCTCATTCTCTCTTGCCTCTGTTTTCATTAATGATAATTCAATATATATTCATTTCAATGTTTTCATTTCAAGTCTTAATTCACTACTTGAAAAACCCACAGTTTATTCTATATATGTAATGTAAAAAAATTATTTATTCAATGAATGCTATTAGACAAAATAGCTGTATAACTTTGATATGAGGCACAATTTCATGAATAATATGTTTCCGGAGTTTGTTAAATGAATATTTTTGATAAAATGAAAATTTTTTAATATACTGGTTTATTTAAAAAAAAAAAAAAATTATGAAGTGGTTTTATTGGTATGGCTGTTAGGAATACTATAAGCCTTACAACAATAACTATGTGATCACTGCTATTTGTAGCATGCTAAATGTGGTGCAGTTACCTTGAAGTTTGTTTAAATTAGTGACATATTACAACTACAATAAATTACTGAAAGAAATATTTATTAAGCAAGTGAGATTTTTTATAAATTGAAGTTTTCAGGAAAATTTACTTTCTGAACTTCCTTTTATTGTTGACTATTTCATGTTCACAAATTCAAATATTTGGTACAATATAGTTTTAAATGAGCTTTTATTAATATGACTTTTTCATTTCGTGTTTACTTCATTCATTGTTTGTAAGTTTGTAATGTTCTCTCTCCCACACACACATGTGACTTATTTCCTTTCTGTTGTTATTTTAGAATTATCAAGTGAATTTGTTGCTATGGCTACTTGATACGCTATAGGTATTAAAATATCTCGATGTGATCACTGCTATTTTTTGGCAGGGCATCTTTTGGTTGTTGACTCAGAAATATCAAAATGAACAGTTGGTTTTTATTTATCCACATTTGTTTTAATGGGAAAGAGAGGAGAAAGTGAAAGATGTATGTGTATATGAAATGGACGTGTGTGTGTGTGTGTTGTGTGTACGAGAGAGTGAGCGAAGAGGTGTGTTATCATATATACATACATGAATATGCATACAGCTTTTTGCATGTGTGCGTATGTGTATGAGAGAAAGAGAGTGAGTGCCACTTAGACATCACTCTCTCTCTCTCTCTGTCTCACACACACATACATACATACATACAAAAAAGATGTATGCATATGTATTTATGAATGTATGTATACATGACAAAACATCCCTTCACTCACTCTCTCTCTCTCTCTCTCTCTCTCTCTCTCTCACACACACACACACACAAGTCCATTTCATATACATGTACATTCATCTTGCACTTTCTCCTCTCTTTCACTTTAAAACAAAAGTAAATAAAAAAAAAAAATATGGAAATTAACGAACAACAATGACATACAAGTCAAAATGAAAGATTTGCTTCCTGCACACTATATGTACTTGGACTACTTTGATGATTGTTTAAAAAAAAGAGAGATTATGACTGTTATAAAATAATGAAAGCAATATTTACTAAGCAAGAGAGCACTATTATACAAAGAAATAATGAGAAGTAAAATATCATAAAAATTATTAGAATTGGGAATCAAATGTGAAAATATTATCAAGTGGCTTGCACAAGCTGCCTAGAGGGTGGTCTTTCTGCTAGTATATATAATGTACTTTCCATTTTCCCTCATTTTAGTCCATTTTTCCATGCTTGCCTTTTCTTAGTCAATCCCTTATTTCCATTTCCAAGTAAAGGATAACATATTTTACTGATTTCATCTATATAAAAAACGTAAAGAAATATATGCATGCACTCACACATGTGTGTATATATGTACATGCATAGGTGTATAAACATGTATGCATATGTGTGTGTGTGTGTGTGCCTATATATATATATATATATATATATATATATATATATATATATATATATATATTATTATTAATATTATTATATAGTGGTCATCCCTTATACACGTGTAATACAATTTTTTCTGAATTTTCAGATTTTTTATATGCCAGGCCTCTTGGTTTTAGATTGAGTTAATATGCATTTTATCACCCTATCTATATAAATAATTTAAATAGTTATGTTCTCCAACCGGCAACATATACTGCAGTGAATTATTCTCTGCAGAATTGTTTCCGGAATTTTGCAGAGTTGTTTCCGGAATATACGCACATATATCCAATGTAATCGGTAGAACTATATGCAAGTCTTGTTTCATGAAGACAATTTGTGTATAGTTCTGCAAATTATATTGATTCTAGAACGTCTATGCTGATGAGAACACGGATGTTGTTACGTAAGTAAAACGTTAATGTTCGAAACTGCAGTCCATAGATAATTCTTTATTCTGTATATTTCTCATTTTGTCCTGTTCTGGCGTTTTGCGAAATTTTTCTGGAGAACATTATTTTTCTTTGTGGCTGGGTCGTTGATGACCACTTTCTAGCATATTGGATGTCCACCTAGTGGTCATCCCTTATACACGTGTAATACAATTTT
>NC_069003.1:17381936-17383648 GCF_001194135.2 Octopus bimaculoides
CCACAGGGCACTGTCTTGGGACCATTGCTTTTTATAGTCGCTCTCTCAGATATGCCTTCGCTCAATAAACACTCACAACGCCCGGTCTGGGAATTGAAACCGCGATCCTATGACCGCGAGTCCGCTGCCCTAACCATATACATACACACACACATATATACATACACACACATATGTAGAGATAGATAGATAGATAAGAGTACACATACATCTAAAAAAACATTTTAATGAATAAATAAATAAGCAAATAAATACATGTACTAACATATATACAAATAAATACATACATAACTACCTACATACATAAATTTAAAAAAATTAGATATACGCACATATATATATATTTTTCACTCACACATATTATCATATATTCGAATAATTAATTAGAAAAAGAAATAAAATATAATCAAAATAGTTAAAATAAGTTATCATATGTTAGTATATAATTTATAAATATATAAACCTAATAAATAACATTACATATTTATAGCAATTAATGTCCATTAAGTAAACTAGCAATGTCTGCCGGCGTTGGCCGGGTATTATGACCTAGAAGCACGTTGTATTATTTGGTCCTTTCTTATGAGCAGAATCGGCACAACTGATATATAGTTAATGGAAGAATGGAAGTTATTTTTTGTTTAATAGTGAAGGGCGAGGGTACAATTTGCATGGGTGTGCATGAAAGTGCTTTCTGTTCTTAAGAACGATCAGAAACTATGTATTGTTTCATCGTATAAAAGAGGGTTAATACGATTTTGTCCAGAAATCACATTTTCAAAATTTTAATTTCCCTCTATCCCCATGGCAATTTCTTAATTTGTAACTTTTTACAATGTTTTTTTTTTTTGTTATCTACATAGAAAAATACAGAAATTACGAATGTGGAAATATATATATATTCTTTTACTTGATTCAGTCATTTGACTGCGGCCATGCTGGAGCACTGCCTTTAGTCGAGCAATTCGATCCCAGGACTTATTCTTTGTAAGCCTAGTACTTATTCTATCGGACTCTTTTGCTGAACTGCTAAGTTACGGGGACGTAAACACACCAACATTGGTTGTCAAGCAATGTTGTGGGGACAAACACAGACACACAAACGTATATACACACACGTATACATACAATGGGCTTCTTTTGGTTTCCATCTACCAAATTCACTCACAAGACTTTGGTCAGCCTGAGACTATAGGAGAAAATACTTGCCCAAGGTGCCACGTAGTGGGACTGAACCCGAAACGATGTGGTTGGTAAGCTAGCTACTTACCACACAGCCATATTTTTTATAGTTTAATTTTTCTTAAAGAAACACTCAATGCCCCTTCCTCCACCTTGCCCACCCATCACACCTACCAGCTTTCAAAAAGCTAAAATCTCCCAATCTTTCACTTTTGTCTGATGTTTCTTGCAGGCGTACAATTCTACTAAAACAGTAGACTTAAAAAATACCATCCCACCACCAGAAAACCTGACATGCTAGAAACAACAGGTAAATGGCATTATTTCTGAAGAAACTTCCCTGCTTTCCAAAAAGCTAAAAGTGAACATTGGGAGTGTGTAGCTTTTTAAGTGGTGAGGCAATGGGTAAAATTCTGAAAGATTTGTACTGTTTTTTTTCCATGGGTTACCAAGAATAAAAATTTGAAAAAAGTAAAACATTAATTTGGTGTGGGGAGGAAGAAAATTAAAATATTGAGAATGTTTTGTGG